>NC_041403.2:125375773-125575773 GCF_900747795.2 Erpetoichthys calabaricus
CGGCTGCAGAGGGCAAACCCACGGAAGGCTGAGGAGACGGGCGCGCGTGCGCTCCCGTCCGGTGTCCCACCACGAGGGGCAAGGGTGCCACAAAAGGGGGGCCGAGCTGGCAAGCACCGGGGTGCCGGTCAAAAGGGGGAGCGTTGCCCGTATAGACGTCAGAGAGACGCCGAGTGGCGGCATCAGGGCAGCGTCTCCGCCCCTTGTTCTGTCTTCTTTTTTATAGGACCGGGCCCTGGAACGAAGTGTGTCGGCTTCCCGCCGAGGAAAACCTGCCCTCGCGGGATTGGGCGCTAGGCCCAGGGGTCTCAGCTTGCGGTGGGGTACTGTGGCACGCGGCTGGGGTTAGTGCCCAGCCGGGACGCCCAGGAGGACAGGAGGAGGGCTCATTCCTCCTCCGGACCACGAGGGGGCGGCCGCCCTGGTTCCTTTGAGGGCCACGGGTGCAGGACTTGGACGCCCAACCCTGCTGCACAGTTGCATTTGGCTGATGTATTCCAGAAGAGTCCACACATGCAGACACTTTTGTGCTCACACAAATGTGTTAGTCAGCCTGAGACTTTCCGGAGTAACAGCCTTTTAGATCAAAGGATTTTTCTTCTGGAGTTTGTGCTTGCCTGTCAGGCTGAAGTATATACTGGTACATACATAGACTAAAGGCCATCATTAGCTTTTAAGAGGACGTTTCCTGTAAGCAAGCATTTATTTTTATATTACTTGTCCAATCTGGATGTTTGTGTTTTTTTAGTATTCTGCAAGGGCAGCACAATGGTATGAAATGTATGTGCTGATCATTGCAACTGCAGGGACCCAAGTGCAGTTCCCAGATGGTCAGTATCTGTGTGAAGTTTGCATGCTCCTCCTCCACTTTTCTTGGCTTTCTACAGCAATTCCAGTTTCCTCCCATTTCCTTAATGATGTTGATGTTGCTTTACAATAAACCTACCCCGTATGATTGAATTTGAGTGTGTATGCATGGGCATACCCTGGCCATTGATGGAGTGAAATCCTGTCCAGAACTGGTTTGTACCCCTGTGCCATATACTGTTGTGATGGAAAAATCATGATATACTATTAAATAAAAATGAAGTTCTGTGTTTTGATCATTTTTGTGGGACCAGATAGTGGTGACTATACTACTGTACTACTATTACTGTTCAAGTTATTTGATTATCAATTAACTAGCTGCATGTGGTCTTCGGGACAGAAAACAATCCAAAGACGTCGTAGAAGTTTTACTATATTCGTGAACTAAGAGAGGTGTCAGCTAACTCTTAAGAATTACTCAGTGCAAAGGACGTGGACCCACCTTGTGCTTGCTGCCCCACTGGCTTTTTTTTAGTGAAAACTTCAAGCCTTGCCCTCCTTTGCTGAGGTGTTTCACTTGCCCATTATTAAGCTGCAGCAATTGCTTCATATGGACATTGTGCCTCTTCATCTGTGTCTTTAGCACAAACACTGATTAAATTTGAAGTGCATGCATGGTTGAGCGTGAGAAGAACAGACTGCTCCTTTCACACAGGTCTTTTGTTTATATATGTCTAATGGTTTTCAATTTTATAAGGCTGAAATGACGAGATCTGGCAGAAAAGTTTCCCACACTTATGCCTAGTCAATGCTTCTGGCTGCCACTGTACTCTGGTGTACAGGGTTGTGCCTAGCATGACAGCAAAGACATGTGAATTAAGTGACTTTAGTGGCAAGCGATACAAAGATTCAGTTAAAATGTGCATACTTGTAAAGAAGTGAAACAGCAGAAGTAGATTAATTTAATGATTACATCTAGGTAGCATATATGCTCAGTGGTCTTGGTTTCAAGAGTACTGTGTTCAAAACCCAGAATGGGTAAAGTCTGTGTGGTGACTAAGTTTCTCGCCAAATACTCCTCTGTTTTATTCTCATATCCCACATGCTGGTTTAATTGGAGACCCCAATTTTATGACTTTGAGTGTGTGTGTGTGTGTGTAATTAGTTTGTTATGGCATCCATTCACTTTTCTGTAACCATGGAGCCAGCTACAGAATAGTGTAAGTGTCCTTTGGAGCAATGAGCTTCATCTTTAATGGGGTAACCCTAATTAATGAAAGATGGGAACTATGCCCATTCCCAAAGTCCAACAGTATTATCATATACTGTGATTTCTTGGTGTTTTTTTTATCTTATAGCATCTGTCTTAATGACCATAAAGGTTTCTTTTAGCTATACTTATTTTTATCTCCTTTTTAGGTAATGGACCCTCAGGAATCTGTCTTTCCTACTTGCTGTCTGGTTACACTCCATATCTAGCTTCTGGAGCCACACATCCAAATCCTCTGCTCCTTGGAAAACTTCAAGAGAGACCAGAGCTTTCTTTTCTGGATCAGGTATGAGGGTGGACCTCTTCTATAAAAGTTTCTCATTGGGAAGATTGCATGTAATATCATGAGAACCTGCCATCGTTAAGTAAGATGGTCTCACTGCTAACTCCCTTTCTGGAGAAGGTCAGCTGGTAAAAATAGTTATTTGATAGAGCAAGAGTGAAACTGGAGAAACAAAGGAGTGACCTACCTTTCGATTCAATAGCCTGCTCTTCAGAATGTTTTCTTTTTTTATTTTTCTTTGTTACATGTGAATTTTTCATTGTCTCTTCCTTCAGGATCTGGAATATTTGTGTGAAGGGCTAGAAGGGCGTTCAAACAACCCAGTTGCAGTTCTCTTTGATTCCCTGATTTTGCCAGACAGTGATTTTGGCTCAGACTGTACCTCTCCTCTTCAGTGGCATCACAAGCCTGAGCAGGCCATTTCTCACCTGGTGTTTGGCAAGGGACCACCTGGTGGGGTCTGGCATGTGAGTATTATCTTTAGAGAGTCACTCCAAGATGATGTAATTTTTTTTTTTTTTGTTTTGTCTTTTTCCACTGTTGCATATTATCTAAATATCCATTTGCTAAACACACTTAATCTGATTTCTGGATGTTGGAGAGCCAGTGTCTATCCTAGGAGTATTGAACTACTATTCTTTGGTCAGGGGATACATGCACAAACTTATCCAGACTCATTCATACTTGCCAATTTATAGTCAATTCAACCTAACACGAAGCACATTCGTGATGTCCGAGAAAAGCTATACAATCACAAAGAGTAACACTCAACATGGTGGCTGGGCAAGGATTTAAGCCAGTCTCCTGGAGTTGAGGCTGTAGCAGTAACCTCTGTGCTACCCATATTGCACACACCCACATCTAAAAGACATGTTGGTTCAATTCTTTACTGCTTACTATTTTAGACTGGTCTTGTTACCCGAGTTCTTCCACTTTTTTGTGGGTTTACTCCTAGATTCCAAAGATATATTCTTAGATTGATTCTTAATTAGTTTACTCCACTCTGAGTGTGCCAATGGCTGTCCTGTACCTACTAATCTTGAATTGGCACTGGGCCCCTGCCACTCTGTACCCAGAAAAGTAAGTAATAGAAAACCGTATTTGTTGTCTCACAGTGAGTTGCAACCATTCTAAAAAATGTCTTTTTAAAATATTTATCAGCCTTGGGATTTCTTCAGGATTTGTAGTAAGCCTTGATCAACTGATTCCCACCTAGTTTCTTGCAATCGTGAATTTCAGCTGTCTAATAGTCTGATATATACAACTTTTTTTACCTTCTGGTAAGCCTGTGAACACAGTGAAGTGGCAACACATTTGGGACATGCAAATTGTTGTAAAACCTGTATGTATGTTGCCATTCAATGCTGTCTTCTCCCTGCTTATACCTGGGATGGATGCTCCACTTGCTATTTGTATTCCTGCACGAGAAGAGAGGAGAATGATTCTGACATCTGGCACTTTGAAAGGTCTCTCTTTACTTTCCCTGGAGATGCATCTTCTGTACTGCTATATAGGTGATTTAAAAGAGATATTCCTAAATCTAATTGAAGGGAAAACCTAAAATATTTCCTTCATTTGTATAGTCAAATTCTGTTTCTCAAAACTGTTCAATAACAAGAAGTCATTTCTATTTTTTCACAGCACTAGTATGCACTAGCATGTTTTTTGGTGGTCTAACAACTGGGCTTTTTATCATCAGGCCATGGAAGGTTCAATGCTAACCCTGAGTTTGGCAAAGTGGATGGAACTGCCAGGGCTGCGGCTAAAGGACTGGGTGAGAGAAAAACGCAGGTGAGTGCACAACTGTGCAGGGTTCTGATCTATGAAGATAGACCCCTCTGTTTACTATCTGTCAGTGTCTGTTGTGAACCTTCTATGAGGTGGACCCTCTCCACCTGCACAGAGCTTTCTTGTTCTCCTGTTAACTATTTTTGTTCTTCTCGAAGTACTCCAGTTTTATTCCCAAACATGTGCTCATTAAATTAATTGCCAACTGTAAAGTGGCCAGGTGTGAATGAAATATGTGGCACAGAGTTGTCCTCTGCCTAGACTTTGTTGCTAACAGGATAGGCTCCAATATTTGTAATCTTGAACTGGGTTCAGCAGGTTTTGAAAATGAATGGTTGAACTGATTTTCTGGGGGGAAAAAAAATGTACCCTAGCTATGTCACAGCCTTTAAGTCTTGAATCCATACATTCTGTATTATGTTAGCATGTGTTCACCATGATGATGAGGGTTTCTTCTGGAGAAGCACAGATCAGTAGGCTACTGGTTGGAATTTATGTTCCATGCAGCTCGATTTTCTTTTTTTTACTGATTATATTGTGGAATGAGAGTTGAGTTTGTGCACCGTATGCATCCACTGAAAATGTGTAAAAAAAAAAAAAAACCAAACAAAAAAAAAACAATAATCACTGGGTGGGTGGGCACAATCAGTTATTTTCCTTAAAACACTTATCTAAGATGTGGAGAAATGGTTTGTGTAGTGGTGCAAACCACCCACTCCACTAAACCTGTTGTTCAAACACTCAAGAGACTAGATCTTATGCTTGATGTTGGCAGGATGTCTTTCAGACATACTGTAGATGGGAGCTGGTGTAGGTAGAGAAGACTTATGGGTAAAATGTGCAAACTCCGTTCATCAAGTGAACAGGATGGGGCCTGAACTGAGGACTCTATAAAGATGTGAGGAAACTGTGCTAATCATCTCACTCTCATTTTTTTTCCTTCCAATTTATTTTTCTCATTTTTTTCCCCCACTGGCTTTCATTCTTTATAATTTAAGCTCAGTAATGAGGTCTTTATAGATATTTTAATTATTACCTCTTCTGACTTGTTTTGCCTAGGAATTTGCGCAATGACAGAGTGACTCCAGGAGAGATTGCCTCCTATTACAAGCATTATGTGTCCATAATGGGCCTTCAGGACAACTTTGTAAGAAACACTCACATTTTATCAGTAAGAAGAATGACATGCGATCAAGAAACTGGTGAAAGAGAAGATCAAACGTATTGCTTGCCTGGACACCATAAAAACTGCTATGCATATTCAGAGCATGGTGTTTCAAAGGGCTTGTGGGAAGTGCGGGGTGTACAAAAAGTGAATGAGAATCTGGAGGTTCCCTTTGCTGTGTGTGCAGAGAATGTGGTCTTGGCCACAGGAACACAAGACAAACCAGCCTGGCTAGGA
The DNA here is from genome assembly GCF_900747795.2 of Erpetoichthys calabaricus. Classification (NCBI taxonomy): domain Eukaryota; kingdom Metazoa; phylum Chordata; class Cladistia; order Polypteriformes; family Polypteridae; genus Erpetoichthys; species Erpetoichthys calabaricus. The sequence continues at coordinate 125,381,324 of NC_041403.2, forward strand.
GTAAAAGGAGAAGATCTTCCTTATGTCTGTCACGACTTTAGGCAATTTGAAGAGGCCATTTCCAGACGCATGGTGGATGAGATTTCTGAGCCCATCTTGATCATTGGAGCAGGACTGACAGCGGCTGATGCAGTACTTGCTGCGCATCACTTGAACATTCCTGTTTATCATGCCTTCCGCCGGTATGTTAGTGACCCTGCCTTGATCTTTAACCAGCTACCAAAGGTTCTTTACCCAGAATACCATAAGGTACACCAGATGATGCAATTGCAGGTGCAGGGCAACAGTGATGCCACTTCTTACCCAGGTTATACTAGCTACCCTAAACACCAGGTGGTTGCCTTCACTAAAGACAAAAAGTGTATTCTGGAGGGAGACAGAAGTAGACAAGTGCTTCGCATTTCTATGGCAGTGGTTCTAATAGGCGCCAACCCCAACCTCTCTTTCTTGCCAGATGATGGTCAGTACCTTGCTGTGAACAGCCAGCAGCCTATCTCCTGTCGGCACAATCCAGTGGACATTGACCCAATCACTTATGAGTCAACCCAGGAACCTAGTCTTTTTGCCATGGGTCCCCTGGTGGGGGATAACTTTGTCCGCTTCCTGAAGGGTGGGGCGATTGCAATTGCCAGTGCCCTCCAAAAACGAAGGTGTCCATTAGAGGTCCGCACCTCTAATGAAGCAAGCTCTGAGAGTTCTTTGGGGATCTAAAGCCAGGTGATTGCTTTTAGGAGTGTGCCGAACATTTAAAAGTGAAAACCAGCTCCCCATCCTCTCCCTAAACAGATGGGAGAAAGGGGTCTGCAGGTAGACACTGAATAAGCATGTTCGCTAAGATACTGGTGATGCCTTGCAAGAGCTCTAGTAGGTGAAAACTTTTTAGCAGATGAAGGATGAAGTTTTACTTCCTTTGGTGCTATCAGAAAGGTTTCACCAAGACTGAGGGAAAAGACGAGCAAGAAAGACAATGCCATTGAGCTGTTAAGATATTACCTCTCAGCTGTCATGTGTAGTGCTTGTTTTTTTTTTTTTTTTTTTTTCTTAATAACAAACACAAACCTAACACAAACATTGTTCTCATTGTTAAAGGAAATTGGAAGGGTGAATTTGTCTGACGCATGGCTTCATTTTGAAAACCAGAGAAAACCAGTTATGTACAAAAACAGTAGGTTGGGGTGGCAAAGGAGTTCTGGTGTGTGTATGCTGGGGTTAATACCTGAGAACATGAGCACAGTGGTAAAACCGGAGACATTAAAGGATGGAGTGAAGAGCAAGAATTTTTATACAGAATAACTCATCGAAAAATGTGAGACTTGCTCAGTTTTTTTTTTTTGTTTTTTTTTTTTAATATAAATATATATAATATATACCTTTTTCACCAACTTAACCCAGTTAATATAGATACCTTTTGAACAAACAACTTACTCCCTGAATATTATTAAGTGACAGATGGGGTATATATTTAGATAAGTTATATTGAAAATGCAAATTCCATTTCCTCCCCCCAAATATTGCTTGATCATTTTTTTTTGTACCTGTTTTCCAGATGTGTTGAAGCAGTGACCTTGCTAGTCACACTAATGTTTAAAATGTATGGGATCAAAAGACATTTTTTGGCAGTAGCAGATTTAACACCCTTTCTTTCAGTTTATTTTTTTTTTTTTTAAAGTGTTTATGTATCAGTGTATAGAAAGTCACATATGTGACCAGCAAGCGTGTTCCTAGTGTCTGTCTTACTCAAAACAGGAAAGCTAATTGACAGACCTGCATTTCAATCTTTTATTCTGCTTTTCTGCCAAATGATTGCTTTATTTGTACTGGGTGTGTATGTTGGTATGAGTGTCTATTTTATGCAATGTTATAAAACATTTTATTTCGATAAAGATGGGCATAATTCCTACTGTTTGTGATGTGTCTATTCTTACTTCAAAAGTTCAAACAATGCTTTACAGTCTAGGAAAGAATGAGTATACCCATTTATGAGATTTTAGGGATTTATCTAGTCTGTAGCAACCACTATCTGTGTAAATAAAACCATCATATCCCTCTGTCTCTCTTTTGAATTTTTCAGCTTTGATGTTGTTTGTTTTGCATTCTAAAGATTCCACTTCAACCCTTAGATCACATCTTGTCTGTTTGTTTGCCCATCACTAAAAACAGGTGAATGCAGGTTCACAAAATTTTGCAAATAGGTGGTTGTTAGTTCATCTTAAAATATAGGCAATATGGCATTTCAAAAGTTTCACCAGGAAGGATGGTTGCAATGGTTTCGGGACAACAAAAAATGTATTCTTACTGGGGAGTTGTAATAGGAGGTTCAATGCCACGAAAGCCGTACAGTACTCCAAAAAGGCCAACTGGATGTTCACAAAATTTTGAATGTACAGTGCATCAGGAAAGTATTCACAGTGCATCACTTATTCCACATTTTGTTATGTTACAGCCTTATTCCAAAATGGATTAAATTCATTTTTTTCCTCAGAATTCTACATACAACACCCCATAATGACAACGTGAAAAAAGTTTACTTGAGATTTTTGCAAATTTATTAAAAATAAAAAAATTGAGAAAGCACATGTACATAAGTATTCACAGCCTTTGCCATGAAGCTCAAAATCGAACTCAGGTGCATCCTGTTTCCCCTGATCATCCTTGAGATGTTTTTGCAGCTTAAGTGGAGTCCACCTGTGGTAAATTCAGTTGATTGGACATGATTTGGAAAGGCACACACCTGTCTATATAAGGTCCCACAGTTGACAGTTCATGTCAGAGCACAAACCAAGCATGAAGTCAAAGGAATTGTCTGTAGACCTCCGAGACAGGATTATCTCGAGGCACAAATCTGGGTACGGTTACAGAAAAATTTCTGCTGCTTTGAAGGTCCCAATGAGCACAGCGGCCTCCATCATCCATAAGTAGAAGAAGTTCGAAACCACCAGGACTTTTTCTAGAGCTGCCCGGCCATCTAAACTGAGCGATCGGGGGAGAAGGGCCTTAGTCAGGTAGGTGACCAAGAACCCAATGGTCACTCTGTCAGAGCTCCAGAGGTCCTCTGTGGAGAGAGGAGAACCTTCCAGAAGGACAACCATCTCTGCAGCAATCCACCAATCAGGCCTGTATGGTAGAGTGGCCAGACGGAAGCCACTCTTTAGTAAAAGGCACATGGCAGCGCGCCTGGAGTTTGCCAAAAGGCACCTGAAGGATTCTCAGACCATGAGAAGGAACATCTGGTCTGATGAGACAAAGATTGAACTCTTTGGTGTGAATGCCAGGCGTCACGTTTGGAGGAAACCTGGCACCATCCCTACAGTGAAGCATGGTGGTGGCAGCATCATGCTGTAGGGATGTTTTTCAGCGGCAGGAACTGGGAGACTAGTCAGGATAAAGGGAAAGATGACTGCAGCAATGTACGAAAACATCCTGGATGAAAACCTGTTCCAGAGCGCTCTTGACCTCAGACGGGGGCGACGGTTCATCTTTCAGAAGGACAACGACCCTAAGCACACAGCCAGGATATCAAAGGAGTGGCTTCAGGACAACTCTCTGAATGTCCTTGAGTGGCCCAGACTTGAATCCGATTGAACATCTCTCGAGAGATCTTAAAATGGCTGTGCACCGACGCTTCCCATCCAACCTGATGGAGCTTGAGAGGTGCTGCAAAGAGGAATGGGCGAACCTGGCCAAGGATAGGTGTGCCAAGCTTGTGGCATCATATTCAAAAAGACTTGAGGCTGTAATTGCTGCCAAAGGTGCATCCATCAATTATGTTGTCTGTTTTTTTTTTTTTTTCAGAATTCACTCTCTTAATCTTCTTTATTTATTTATCTGGTTTGTACAATGCTATATACTGTATACGCTGCCGTTCTTTATTATATTCTGTAAGTGCCTTGAGCATGGGAAAGGTGCTGTATAAATAAAATGTATTATTATCGACAAAGTATTGAGCAAAGGCTGTGAATACTTATGTACATGTGATTTCTCAATTTTTTTATTTTTAATAAATTTGCAAAAACCTCAAACTTTTTTCACGTTGCCATTATGGGATGTTGTGTGTAGAATTCTGAGGAAAAAAATGAATTTAATCCATTTTGGAATAAGGCTGTAACATAAAATGTGGAAAAAGTGATGTGCTGTGAATACTTTCCGGATGCACTGTATATTTACACACAGAGTTAGTGAACAGTGGTTCAACAAAGGAAACAACACAAAAAATTGTAGTTTTGGCCAGCTTACATACTGTATCACTGCAATTATTCAACAACGCATCCATCTTATTAAGGTGAGATTAAATATCCATTCATTAAAGCACAGTAAACAAGGAAATACAAAGGAGTAGCATTTATGGTTCCAGTCCGGTAAGGAGTTGCTGTGATTGTGGAATCCAATCATACACAAAAAACTGATTCTCAACTTGAGAGCAGAGCCATTGATGGTTATCATTAAAGTAGTGCAGTTAATGGATAAGACTCTTGCATCTCAGCCAGCAAAGACAATGCTGGGCAGATCCTGTTGCTTATGATGTTGGCTGCCACTCCTAACATTAGAGATCTCCGTAAGAGGTGATTGTGGAGGCAAGTTCTGAAAATTTCACATTGCTGTTGTTTCAGAAGGAAGATTTTAGCATACAAGTTGGACATACTGTACAGTATAGGAGTGACTGTGGTTATATTGACATTACCATGCAGGGGTGACCATGGTTAAAATATAAAGTCCATTATTTTTACATCTGTGAACTGATTGGATGTTAAAGGAAAAATGGACAAACAATTGTGGATCATTCAAGTACAAATGATGATCTAATGTGGAAACAGGAGGTTGTGAACACAAACACAACAGCCAGTTTATGGTGCATAAACTTGTTAATCCATCTAAACCCAGCAGAGGTTTAGTGAACAGTGAAACATGGTGGAAAACATGTATAAGAAGGTGACCTTACCTGAATTCAATCTCAGTCTCCTAAATAAAATTTATTTCCATCATTAAATATCAGATATGCACCTTTGGTTTATGGAAACTTTTGGAAATGTTTGCTATGATTGTTACTTATCTGCACATTCAGTCTCAGTAGGCTAATTTAGATTCACTTATTAATGTATAACACACAAAGTTCTAAGTATTTAACCCATTCCTGATTTCTTCTATTTTAGCTCATTCATAGCACTTAATTGTTTCTGATCTGCAAACAAATTTAGCATAATAGAATGACAACCTGAATAAACACAATATACAATCTTTAAATGATCATTTGATTTATTGAAGGAGAAAGTTTATTAACTCCTCTATCACCCCTGTTAAAAAAGGAATGGCTCCCCTAAACATATTACTTGGTTGTGCCACTTGTACCAGCAACAACTACAATCAAATGCTTCCAGAAACAGGAGATCCGCATTTTGCATCGCTGTGGAATCAGCTTTGCCCACTCTTCTCTACAAAATAGTTTTAATTCAGACACGTTGTAGGGTTTTTGACAATAAACTGAACTTTTAAGGTCTCAACCTGACCCCTAAATATGGTTTATGTCAGGACATTTGACTTAGCCACTCCAACACCTCCGTTTTAATTGTTTTTTTCATTATCAGCCATTCAGAGGCAGACTTACACTTATGCTGTGGATTGTTGTCTTTCTGTATAACCCAATTGCACCTGAACTTCAGATCATGGACTGATGACTAGACATTCTTCTTCTGTACTTTGTAGCAGAAAGCTGAATTCATGCTTCCTTCATTTAGGACAGGTTGCACAGGCCCTGAAGCTGCCAAGAATCCTGATACCATCACACTACCACCATCATGTGGGCACGGTGTTTTTTCTGCATAAAGCTTTGTTACCTTTACACTAGATGTAATGGGATCCATGTCTTCCAATCTGTCCACAGAACAAAACGTTTTTGGGGTTAATCTTTTTTTTTTTAAATGTTAGATGAGCATTTATCTTCCTCTTATTTAGCAGTGGCTTTCACCTTGCAAATTTCCAGTGGATGTCATTTTAGCCCATTGTTCATTTAAAAGCTGTGTATCGTGTCCATGTAGTTAAAATGTGTTATACCGGTAAAGGGTGCGTTAACATGCATTGCCTGATAGACTGTATACAGTACTCCACAATTTAATTATATTTAATTTACTATGAATATTGATACAGGAAATTTCACAGAGAAGCTGAATGGAGTGTCACTAGAATTTTTGTTTATTTTAAAGCTTTATGTCACTTAAGAGCATTTGTTGAAAGTCAACAGTTAGTGGATTCTTGTCACAAGAGAGCTGAAAGAGAATTATTAAAAGAGGCATATGAGTCAACAAAGTATTTGTTTGTACCAAAAAAGCCACATTGAAACACAGGTAAAGTGCCTTGTGCCAAGAAGAAAGCCCAGTGTTGATGTTAAGCCAAAATGATGAATAGAAAATGGCAAGGAGATTTGTGGACAAAATTAACTGGAAGAGGTGGTTGCATAGAGGTAAAGCACCTTTTATCAAGTGGTACACAAAAAAGTAGGTTGTTGACATGACCTTTATGACAAACCTATCAGTTGTGATAACTGCTGCACGGACTCAGGAGGACTTTGTTTCTCAATTCCCACAAAGTTAGCTCCAACCTCTGTGTACAGACAGAAGAGTTTCTTTGTTTTAATTCTTTGTTAACAGAACTAGTAGTGCACCACTTTTTTTTAGAAGTAGTGGGTGGAATTATTGAAGAAGGGGTAAAAGCATTTTGTAATCTTTGATTTGAATCACAAAACACCATTATCTGTAATCCGGGCCACTTTCACAATGAAAAAGTAAGAGTAAAAGTTGTATTTGCAGACATTTGGGCACCCTGTTAAGTCACATCTAACTAACGCCTCCTTTGGGAAGTTCAGAGCTTGCAAATATGTTTTGTAGCCAGCTAGGAGTTTTTTAATTCTTATTTTAGATTTTTCCCCCATTCTTTCTTTAGTGCATGCTCCTGACCTATCTCTTTCTTGCTGATCACTTCCAGCTGTGACATAAAGTATTCTTGGGCTGTTTTGTATGCACAACATATTTAAGATCCACCCACAGATTTTTCAATAATGTTCAGGTCAGGGGACTGCAAGGGTGAGCCATTCCAAATCCACCTTTCACTTGTGCTTCTTGAGGTACTTCCTATTAAATTTTAATGTGTGTTTTAGATTGTTGCCATCCTTTTTCAGCACCAGTCTTCCTGACTAATTGACATTCTCTTCAAGGAGTTATTAATAGCTGGTGGAAATCATTCTTTTCTGTACTCATACAATGTTTCCTGTGCCACTAGCTGCTACACATCACCAAAGCAAAATAGACCCACCCCTGTACACATCACCAAAGCAAAATAGACCCACCCCTGTACTTATCAGTTGGCAAGGTGTACTTTTCATCAAATACTGTTGCTTTTTTCGCCAAGTATATCTACAGTGCATCTGGAAAGTATTCACAGCGCATCACTTTTTCCACATTTTGTTATGTTACAGCCTTATTCCAAAATGGATTAAATTCATTTTATTCCTCAGAACTCTACACACAACACCCCATAATGACAATGTGAAAAAAGTTTACTTGAGATTTTTGCAAATTTATTAAAAATAAAAAAATTGAGAAAGCACATGTACATAAGTATTCTCAGCCTTTGCCATGAAGCTCAAAATCGAGCTCAGGTGCATCCTGTTTCCCCTGATCATCCTTGAGATGTTTCTGCAGCTTAATTGGAGTCCATCTGTGGTAAATTCAGTTGATTGGACATGATTTGGAAAGGCACACACCTGTCTATATAAGGTCCCACAGTTGACAGTTCATGTCAGAGCACAAACCAAGCATGAAGTCAAAGGAATTGTCTGTAGACCTCCGAGACAGGATTGTCTCGAGGCACAAATCTGGGGAAGGTTACAGAAAAATTTCTGCTGCTTTGAAGGTCCCAATGAGCACAGTGGCCTCCATCATCCGTAAGTGGAAGAAGTTCGAAACCACCAGGACTCTTCCTAGAGCTGGCCGGCCATCTAAACTGAGCGATCGGGGGAGTAGGGCCTTAGTCAGGGAGGTGACCAAGAACCCGACGGTCACTCTGTCAGAGCTCCAGAGGTCCTCTGTGGAGAGAGGAGAACCTTCCAGAAGGACAACCATCTCTGCAGCAATCCACCAATCAGGCCTGTATGGTAGAGTGGCCAGACGGAAGCCACTCCTTAGTAAAAGGCACATGGCAGCCTGCCAGGAGTTTGCCAAAAGGCACCTGAAGGACTCTCAGACCATGAGAAAGAAAATTCTCTGGTTTGATGAGACAAAGATTGAACTCTTTGGTGTGAATGCCAGGCGTCACGTTTGGAGGAAATCAGGCACCGCTCATCACCAGGCCAATACCATCCCTACAGTGAAGCATGGTGGTGGCAGCATCATGCTGTGCGGATGTTTTTCAGCGGCAGGGACTGGGAGACTAGTCAGGATAAAGGGAAAGATGACTGCAGCAATGTACAGAGACATCCTGGATGAAAACCTGCTCCAGAGCGCTTTTAACCTCAGACTGGGGCGACGGGTCATCTTTCAGCAGGACAACGACCCTAAGCACACAGCCAAGATATCAAAGGAGTGGCTTCAGGACAACTCTGTGAATGTCCTTGAGTGGCCCAGCCAGAGCCCAGACTTGAATCCGATTGAACATCTCTGGAGATATCTTAAAATGGCTGTGCACCGACGCTTCCTATCCAACCTGATGGAGCTTGAGTGGTGCTGCAAAGAGGAATGGGCGAAACTGGCCAAGGATAGGTGTGCCAAGCTTGTGGCATCATATTCAAAAAGACCTGAGGCTGTAATTGCTGCCAAAGGTGCATCGACAAAGTATTGAGCAAAGGCTGTGAATACTTATGTACATGTGATTTCTCAGTTTTTTTATTTTTAATAAATTTGCAAAAACCTCAAGTAAACTTTTTTCACATTGTCATTATGGGGTGTTGTGTGTAGAATTCTGAGGAAAAAAATTAATTGAAACCATTTTGGAATAAGGCTGTAACATAACAAAATGTGGAAAAAGTGATGCGCTGTGAATACTTTCCAGATGCACTGTAACTCTCACTAAAGTGCAATTTACATGAAAGCACTCTATTGACCATTCCATACCAATTTTTTATGGCATTCATTGAAAGCATGCTAACTGCTATGGACTAGTTTTACAGCATATCTGTTTAGTCAAAATATAAACTATAACATGTTTGGCCAACTGAATGGATTCTAAGTAAGCTGCACTTTGGGACATTTACACATCTTGAGGCAATTTGTGTGTTACTGTAATATCTATGGCAATAATACAAATACAAATTCCAACAACTAAGATGAGTGGTAATGAGGTTCAGTTAATTCATTCACTACTTAATATAGTCAATAGTTATTATTTACTCTTCTGCTAATGTTAATTTGTTCCAAATTATGGTGAAGTAAAAGCAACTGGCACTACAGAGACTGTCATAACATTCAAGAAAGAAAGAAAGAACAATTATTAAATATACTGCTCAAATAAATAAATAAAGGGAACACTTAATCATCACAGTCTAACACCAAGTCAATTAAGCTTCACAGATATCATTAGTCTGTCCAGTTAGGAAGCATAAGCAATAGTGAATTGACTTCTCCTACTTTGGTGCAAATGAAAGTGACAACAAGGTGCACTGGAGAGGCAACAGCAAGACAACCCCGAAACAGGAATGGATTTAAAGGTGGTGGCCACAGACACTTTTTCTCTCCTTATCCTTCTCTTGTTTTGCTAATGTCCTTGGGCCTCATGTATAAACGGTGCATATGCCCAAAAATGTTACGTTAGGCTTGTTCACTTCGAGATGTATAAAAACTACACCTGGCTTAAAGTCACGCACATTTTCACGGTAGCCCCGTTCCTTGTATACACACATTTCTGTTCAGTTTTGCAAACTGGCAGCAGTCAGCATCAAAGCACTGCTGTTTTTGTGTCATTTACCTCTCTTTTTCATATTTGCATCAATGACGTGGGATTTAACAAATACACCGAAATTAATTGAATATTGTTTATAAATTTAAATCACTTTATTGTAATCATTCTGTAACAATATAATGGTCATGTAATGGCTATTCCAACTACCATAGCTGCTTTAGCGTTATTAGAAGACATTGCAGGTCATTTTTTCCAACTAGTGCGGACAAAGGCAAGCAGTTCTTTAAAAGACAGGTTAATCATCTCAAATATCCATGAAGAGAATCGATGTGTTGTGTCGCTTGGCGCCGAAGCTACACGATAAAGGCGCCTTCAGAGAATGAATTTGTTGATGTAAATAGAAGGCATTTCCACTCTATTAATGTGCTTCTGTAACGTCCTACATAATGTGCCACACAATCGTAGCTTGCCTGTACCTGAAGATATGTGGTATGATGAACCTGACCCTTACTTGCCAAATGATCAGCCAAAATCAGACTGCGTTACAACTTCGTTTGAATGTAATTTGTAGATTGTAAAAAAAGGTAATCAGATGCAGCATTTATTTTTCAATCGATTCATTCAAATTGTGGTCAATATCACTTAGTACAGCCCTTATATTCCTTAGGCTATTGGCCACATCTCTTACAACATCCACTATTACATTTTGTGACCCCAGAAAAGCGTCCGCACACAGCCAGATGGTCGCCCGGGGATTTCCGGGGCTGAGGTGTGCGTGCAGCCAGCGTCTGAAGTGCTAGGCACTGAAGTACCATCAACGCATGGAGTCACGTCATCGGCACGGGGGTTGACGTTTATAATATTATATAAAACAGAATAAACAGACCGTGGGCTGCGACTCGCTTTTTCACGTCGACTTTGATATCTGACCGCTTCTTTTTTATTTCGGGAACTGTGCGACTTTCCGAACTTGAACTTTCGTGCATTTCCACCACGCTGTTTCACTCCATAACTTCCTTTTCTTGCTTATACTGCTGCTTAAACCAACAAATGGCACATTTTTCCTTGCCTCCACTTCACATTTGCTGAAATTCTATTTTCCACTTGATTTTACCATCGTCTTTTAACAATAAACCGAATGGAAGTAGGATATGTATGTCTATTTGCATATTAAAATATGCGTAATTCTGGGAGGAGTCGGGGTATGGCTGTAGGCATGTGCACGTGCGTTACATTTCATGTTCATTGGGATTTATAAAGGGGAATTGCGTGGATTTTTTTGTGTGTATGCCGTGTTTTAATGTGAATTCCATGAACGGCTTTATATATGGGGCCCCTTGTCATTACTTTTAGTATGAGGAAGTTCCTACAGCCGATTCAGGTTGCACAGGTAGTCTAGTTCCTCAAGGATGATTAATCCATCCATCCAGAGTCACAGGGGCCTGCTGGAGCTAACCCAGCCAACACAGGGTGCAAGGCAGGAAACAAACCCTGGGCAGGGCGCCAGCACACTGCAGGGCACACACACACACACCAAGCACACACTAGGGACAATTTAGAATCGCCAATCCACCTGACCTGCATGTCTTTGGACTGTGGGAAACAGAATGGTCAAACTATTCCAAATACCATAACTGCTTTAGCGTTCTTCTTCTTTCAGCTGCTCTCATTAGGGGTTGCCACATCGGATTATCTTTTTCCATATTACTCTCACTGCACCACTCGGAGTATTTATATCACTGTATCTGAGTGTGAATCATACATGGATTTGGAAAAGGCATTCGACAGTGTCCCTCTGGGAATCCTGTGGGGGGTGCTCCAGGAGTATGGGGTACCGGACCCTCTGATAAGGGCTGTTCGGTCCCTGTACAACCAGTGTCAGAGCTTGGTCTGCATTGCTGGCAGTAAGTCAAACCCATTTCCGGTGAGAGTTGGACTCCATCAGGGCTGCCCTTCGTCACCGATTAATCTGCTGCCCCCGCGACCCGATCTCGGATAAGCGGAATGGAATAGATGGATGGATGGATGAAGTTTATGTCAACAAGAAAAACATAGCGCAAAGCAAATATTATTAACTTCCATCACAAAATGTGCAAGAAACAAAATATTATTATTAGCATGTTCAGACAAGAAACTTACGATTTAAATCAAAGACCCCAACTAACTGGGAAATGTAAGAATCAGCAGTAGCATACCTGTGACGTATCAGTTTGTCGAGTATTTTTAACTTCATTATTCACAATACAGTGAATCCAGGAAGTTTTATTTCTACATTAAATTAACAAGGGGAAAATACTTGTAGGCGGCACGGTGGCACAGTGAGTAGCGCTGCTGCCTCGCAGTTGGGAGACCTGGGGACCTGGGTTCGCTTCCTGGGTCCTCCCTGCGTGGAGTTTGCATGTTCTCCCCGTGTCTGTGTGGGTTTCCTCCGGGTGCTCCGGTTTCCTCCCACAGTCCAAAGACATGCAGGTTAGGTGGATTGGCGATTCTAAAATTGGCCCTAGTGTGTGCTTGGTGTGTGGGTGTGTTTGTGTGTGTGTCCTGCGGTGGGTTGGCACCCTGCCCGGGATTGGTTCCTGCCTTGTGCCCTGTGTTGGCTGGGATTGGCTCCAGCAGACCCCCGTGACCCTGTAGTTAGGAATATAGCGAGTTGGAAAATGGATGGATGGATGGAAAATACTTGTAAAAATATCCATGATGAAATTAACAGGTCTGCTAATGAATATTTATCCTCCCTCTATCCTGTCGATGTTATATTCGTATAAATATGCTCAAGGAGCCAGCCACAAACCATGGGGGTATTTTCCGTACGACGCTTAAATCATCCGAGATCAGATGCCTCTTCTTGGATGAGTTAATGCCAGTGAAACTCATCTGGCATAAGTTGGTTTTTCAAATGCAGCTGTGTAGTAGATTAGTCTAGCTGGATCCAATCATCCGAGATGATTGCGTGCGCCTGCACTGATTGAAAAGCCCATATATATTGAGTCTAGAAAACATGATCAGCAAGTCTTTGATAGGCTGCAACAAAATGACGAAAGAACGGTCGTATTTTTTCACACAAGCGGAGCAGGACCTTTTACTCGAAGGATATGAAGAATTTCAAGATTTAATATGCACAAGGGGTAACACTGCAAAAGCATCCCAAACCAGAAAAGACGGCTGGCAAAAAGTGGCCGACAAATTAAACGCGTAAGTAGTGTGCATTGTACTTACTGAATGCAGCGTTTCATTTCCAATGTGTCACATTAATTATTATTTAATATGTCATGATTCCAGATCAAACGTGAGCACAAGGAGAACATGGGAACAGGTTAAAGTGAAGTACAAGAATATACTTCAAGCTGGTAAATATTGGTATATAACTATTTAAAGAATTGTTGACATAAAGAATCATATATAATATAAAAAACATTAATTTTAAAGCTAATAAGAAGGCAGACAAGCAAAAAACAGGTGAAGGTCCACGCGGTCCAGACCTAACACCTGCAGAAGAGTTGGCTCTCCAGCAAAATGCTCATCGCCCTGTTTCTGAGGGCATTCCAGGGGGAAGTTCCTCCTCAGAACCAGTGGCAGGATGCAATGGTCACTTCATTTCAGGTAAAGGATGGTCATTGCATATATTTGTCCTCAATGTGTGCCATAGGTATGTTCCATATAGCCCTCTTTTTTTTGTTGGGTCAGTTGCAGGGAATGTCATATCCCTAGAACCTGTGTCTGACCAACGAGACATTGATGAAGGTCAAATATTTGATGAAGACACTGTGTCTAATTATTCATCAGGAGGAGAGGTAAATTTTCCAAATAATGTTTGAACAAACTCCACTCTGATCAGTCCCATGTGCTAATTGTGTGTGGCAGGTGGCCGGGTGTGGTCATCAGCCGCCTGCCTATTTAACGAGCCGCCTCCCTTCAATCAAGGCTGGAGTCGGGTGAGGAGGAGGAGGAGGAGGAGGAGGAGGAGGAGGAGGCGGCGGCGGCGGAGGCGGAGGCGGAGGCAAGGAGAGGCCTGGAGAGACAAAGAGTGAAGAGAAAGAGAGAGAGGTGGCTAAGTGAAGCCTGGACTTTTGGGAGACTGTTGGGGTTTGTGTGTGGCGGTGCACTTAAGACTTTTGTATATAATATAGTGTAAATAAACATGTGGTGATGGATGTAAATGTGTCTGCCTGTCTGTGTCCGGGCCATACTATTTCACATGTGATATAACTGTTTTGCAGGAGCCTGTAGCTAGCACACATGTATGTCCCTTTTTGAACAAAGTCCACATCAAAACAAGGAGATGGTGCGGTTGGTTGAGCCATTTGTTGTACTTAATACAAAATGATTCAAAATGATATATTGTGTATACAATATAGAGGAAAAAATGCATTTGTAATTGTGTATTTATTTGTAGGAAAATGTGAGGGCTCTATACAAGAGATATCTTTAACAGAAAATCGCATACAGAAAACTAAAAATGAGAAAAATACAGCAGGACATGGAACTTCATGAACTGAGGACAATCAAAATGAAGCTGCAGATATAAAAATACTACAAAAACAATTGGTAACAAAATTCTCTTATCTGTTTCCCATATGTATATAAGTATGCATAAGTGTATCCTTAATCATGTTCTCCTCCTTACAGGCTGAAGGACCGTAATATGCAATAAACTTTTGTGTGAAACCACTGTTGTCTTTTTTTCATTGAAAATATTGGGCCACAATTCTGTCTCTGGCAGCTCTGCCACTGGTTTGCTCAAGGTGCACTGGGTCAAGGTCATCATCAGGCTGCACCAAAACCTCAGCGACTCTCTTTTCTGATGGTCACTATGTTGTGTAAGATAGAGCACGCAACAATTATATCACATGCTCTGTCAGGTGCAACCCTCTTGAAATGGAAATCTCTACTTAAGGTGGCCAAGGGTCATTTCAATTTGTGCCCTTGTCCTAGACAGAGCTGCATTATATTGAGTTTGTGGCCCAGGGTTGAGGTTAGGAAATGGGGTCATTAGAAAATGCCTACAGGCATGTCCCCTGTCTTCAAGCAGGATTCCATCATGATGACCTGTGGAATATGTAAAAATTGTGAATACAATACACACATCACCATGATTTATAATTAGATTATTACCTTGTTCAAATGTCTGATACAGGTGTGACTCCTTAAAAATTCTTGAGTCATGAACAGACCCTGGCCATTTAGCCTCCACATTTGTTACAAGGTAGGATGCATCACATATCATCTGAGAAGTTATAGCATGTAGATCAAACAATTTTACTGTATGTCAATATGCCTATTGGCTATTTTCAGCTTACAGAAAGTTACATTACCTGCACGTTAATACTGTGGAAGCCTTTTCTGTTTATGTAATCTGGCTCATTTGGACCTGATATGGCCTTTATTCCAATCTGCGTACAATCCAGTGCCCCAATCACATTTGGAAATCCTGGGTAATGAGAATGTTAGGCTGATTGTGAGATTCTTTATGGCAGAGGTTCCCAAACTTTTAGACGTCAAGTACCACCTGAGGTTAATTGAGTTGCGTTGCATACCACCCGAATTTTTAACAAAAAATTAAAAAGCAAGTACTGCAATGAATGATTAATTCTTAATTAGGTAATATACAGCAAATTCACGACACTGACTACAACCGCCCCGAAATCTGAATAAAAATTAAAAGAATTGGAAGAAATTATCCATCCATCCATTTTCCAACCCGCTGAATCCGAACACCTATGCATAAAATTAATGAAAAAAATTGCACATGTACATAAATTGATAAATTCCGCCCCGAAACTAAATCCTGCCTTCGGCCTGTATGTGACGCAGTTACCAAAGACAAAATGGTATCGGCTTTGTGCTTAGATCTAGTGACTTCGATGCGATACAGCGGCAGACTCAGGGCCGGATTTTCCTATAGGCTAACTAGGCTTCAGCCTAGGGCCTCAAGATCAAGAGGGGCCTACATTCAAATTGTTAGCAAAATTTTATTCTCTCTCATGTAATTTACAAACTTAAAAATGGAAGGTGAAAGGGCCTCATAAGTGGAATAGCCTAGGGCCTCTTTTCATATAAATCCGGCCCTGGCGGCAGTGCATGTATAACAAACACGAGCGGTTTCTGTGAGGCAGAGTTACCGAAGACTAAATAGTGTCGGCGTTGTGCTTTCATCTAATGACCAAAAGCTCAAACAGTGAAGAAGTTGACTTCCGCGAAACGGAATTATGGTAGCGTTAAATGAACTAAATACTGATTCGAATAATAGGTTTTATTTATTCAGATGACGAAATTTCACACCACACTAAATTTGGAAATCCACGTATTATTGTATTTAAACAGTTTCATTGGTTTTTGCTCACAACAGGCTTGTCATAAAAGGTTTTGCACAGACAAATTAAATTTCAGGGACCGCGATGCGTACCACCTGAAAAGGCTCCACAGTTTGGGAACCGCTGCTTATGGAACTGTGGGTGTTTTTGCCGGTGTATTACCTACCTGCAATGGCATGAAACGCCTCTTTTATTGTCTACACACGCAGGTGTCCAGGAAACACTATGAAAACCCGAAGGAAATATTTCAGTGCCAAACAGACTTTACGAATTGCCTGGCAAACTGCACTTTTTAGATAGATTTTCCGCATCGCCTACAGTATATAAAAAAGTGCCGCCCGCAAAAAACCTCAAAGCAATGCATACGTTATGTGTGGTTGTGAGATCCCGACTTCAACTTCGAATATAAGGTGCTAATAAATCTTTGAGGTACAATATTCCCCCTCGGCTAAAGCGGTATCTTTCGAAAAGAAATTCCTCTGGGAGTAATAAAGGATCTTGCCGATCACGCAAAACCATCTCTATGAAATTCTCTTCTTATAATTTGCGCACCGATATCAATTGGTCGCTCATTCATGAACGGCGATGCCATGACTAAATTAATTCCATGCACGGACACTGATTAAGTGTGTGAGCTAATCCTTGTTTACATAGAACAAACCATTTGGATGTGCTGCTATGACAACACATAAAGCAAGAGTAAAAACCGACAGATCCAGGATCATGCCAAATCGTCAACAATTAGATCCGGCTACATGAGTAATCCATCCATCCATCCATCCATCCTCTTCCGCTTATCCGAGGTCGGGTCGCGGGGGCAGCAGCTTGAGCAGAGATGCCCAGACTTCCCTCTCCCCGGCCACTTCTTCTAGCTCTTACGGGAGAATCCCGAGGCGTTCCCAGGCCAGCCGGGAGACATAGTCCCTCCAGCGTGTCCTGGGTCTTCCCCGGGGCCTCCTCCTGGTTGGACGTGCCCAGAACACCTCACCAGGGAGGCGTCCAGGAGGCATCCTGATCAGATGCCCGAGCCACCTCATCTGACTCCTCTCGATGCGGAGGAGCAGCGGCTCTATTCTGAGCCCCTCCCGGATGACGAGTAATCCACGAACAAAAAAATACCCCCCACGTCTTTCCAATGTCCTACTATTTTGGTAATCTGTTTCAATTTGGCAACGCCTCCAGAGGGTCATGGTGACGTCGTGGCTATTGATTGGTTCCTGTGTGTGTCGTCACACGCGCGACACGAATGTAGTCGAAGTAGTGTTGATGTCGGCGCCATTTTTAAACACTTACGTCAGCTGTGCTGATCAATTTTGATGTTATTTCCTACAGTATGGAATCACAGGTTCACTGGAGTCCAGAAGAAGTGCAAGCGCTTATTACAGTTTGGGCCGACGACAACGTACAGCGTGACTTAGAAACGTCCGTCCGCAATGAGAAAGTGTATAGAGAAATCTCCAAGAAGCTGCAGGAGATGGGCGTTGTGCGCAGCGTCAAGCAGTGTCGAGAGAAAATAAAGAAACTGAAACAAGAGTACAGAAAGATAAAAGACAGTAATAATAACAACAACAGCAATAATAATAATAACAACGGGAACAGCTCTGAACGCAAATCCGCCAGCTGGTACAACGCTATGGACGCTGTTCTCCGACAAAGATCAGGAAGTTCAGGCGGCAGCCTGCTGGATTCGGCTACAGTTTTGGAAGCAATGAGTGGGGACGCGGACAGCTGCAAGTTTACGTTTCTGTGCAAAATGCAGTCACAGGTACATTGGACAGCAGACGAAGTCCAGGCACTTCTTGCAGTTTGGGCCGATGACAATGTCCAGCGCGATTTGGAAACTAACGTTCGCAACGAGAAAGTATACAGAGAAATAGCAAAGAAGTTGGAAGACATGGGCATTGTGCGAACTGTAAAGCAGTGTCGAGAAAAAATTAAAAAGCTGAAACAAGAGTATAAAAAAATTAAAGAGTATAACAGAAGAAGTGGCACTGAACGCAAGTCTGCCAGCTGGTACAGCGCCATGGACTCCGTTTTAGGGCAAAGGCAAGTAAGTTCAAACGGGAGCACACTGGATTCGACTACAGTGTTTGAGTCGATCAGTGGGGATACGGAAACATGTAAGTTTGCTGATAAAACTAATGTACTTTCTGACATGTTTATGTAGATACAGTGTGTATGTTCTATTTTTGTATTTAACGTATGCGTATTCACAAGTGTGGGCGTATTTGAGGTCTGTCACGAAACCATCCATCCATCCATCCATCCATTTCCCAACCCGCTGAATCCGAACACAGGGTCACGGGGGTCTGCTGGAGCCAATCCCAGCCAACACAGGGCACAAGGCAGGAAACAATCCTGGGCAGGGTGCCAACCCACCGCAGGACACACACAAACACACCCACACACCAAGCACACACTAGGGTCAAGTTAGAATCGCCAATCCACCTAACCTGCATGTCTTTGGACTGTGGGAGGAAACCGGAGCGCCCGGAGGAAACCCACGCAGACAGGGGAGAACACGCAAACTCCACGCAGGGAGGACCCGGGAAACGAACCCAGGTCCCCAGATCTCCCAACTGCGAGGCAGCAGCGCTACCCACTGCGCCACCGTGCCGCCCACCTGTCACGAAACCTGACTCCAAAAGATCAGATCGATTGGGTCATGTGGTGTGGACAGATCTTTTCCAAGAACACTTACAGTGATTGAAAAACCGACCTGTCGTAAAAACAATCTTAACTATCATTTTACTTGCGTAATAGACATCGTGTTTGTTTTCAATGTGTGTATATTTACAGCGGGGAAAAGAAGTATTGAACGCGTCGTTTTTCTCAGTAAATATTTCTAATTTCTAATGGGGCTATTGGCAGGAAATTTACACCAGATGTCGGCAACAACCCAAGTAATCCACGCATATAATGAAATCAAAACAAATCACTCCATAAATTGCGTTATGTGTAATATGGTGGAAAGTCACAGGGGAAAAGTATTGAACACATGAAGAAAAAGATGTGCAAAAAGGCATAAAAAGCCAAGAAACCAGCTGAAATCCATCAATATTTAGAAAGCAATCCTGCACCCTACTGTATGTGTGTATCTATATGTACACTACCACTTAAAATTTTGGACACACCCAGAAATGTTCATGCTGTTGATAGAAATTGATACTTTATGAAGAATCCATCGAACTGATTTAAAGTTACAGCCAGTGCATTACTAGTGTTGCCGATTGCTATTTCTGCTTGAAATTACAGATTTTTTATTTTTTATTCACATATGATTTAAACACCTGTAATGTGTTTGTTTCTCAGACTACAAACTTATCCTCTTATGTAGTTGTGCATCTGAGGTCCATCCCCTTCTTTTTCCATCCTTGTTAAATCCACTTTGCCAACTTCTGTCAAGGTAATAATAGGCATCTATATAAAAAAAATTCGGTTTCAGTCTGTCACAAGGAATAACCCACTTTGCTTTAAAAAACAACAACAGACTGACACATTTCTAGAGAAAGCTGTTACATTGTGGCCATTTCTGAACCGAGAACTGAAATTTAGGGATGCCAGTACCTTGCAACCCAAATTAACTGAACAATATCAAACTCTATCAAAATCATGAAAATGTATGGGTGTCTCCATACTTTTGACTGGTAGTGTAAGTATAAGGTGCTGTTTGTAAATATTATTTTATCCCCAGTCATTTATTTACAACAGATATTTACATTTTTGAATGTTTGTCAATTGGGTAGCTTTATCTCCCTTTATTCTGTACATGAAAGGCAATAGTCTGATTTTATATGAATCACTCTTTGTAGATAGATAGATAGCTGGATATGTAAAATTTTATTTGTACCCGGGGGATATTTGACCACAGCAATTACAGTTCAAAGTATTGAAAACAGAGCAAGATTAAGTACACAACAAAATTAACATTTGTAAAGTCTGCATAAGTAAGCATATTTTTTACATATAAATACAGTATTAAGCTCCATTCAAGTTTGATGGTTAGTTAATAATAACATTGTCATATTAATATTACACTGTTTTTTGAGTTAAGAATATACTTATAAAAGAGATAGACAGATACTTTATTAAACCCCAAGGGGAAATTCACATACTCCAGTAGCAGCATACTGATAAAAACATTAATTAAAGAGTGATAAAAACACAGTGCAAGTTAAAAAGTGCAAGGTGGAGAGTGCGAGGCAGGTATAACAGCCAATAACATTGTATAATGTAACCGTTTAACCCCCAACCTCGGGGAACACTTAACACAAAGCATTTAATGTGCTATATAACTTATGATGGGGTTTGAGAAAATCTAGTAAATTAAATATTCATTTTACAGTGAAGTTTAGTTTACGATGTTTTACTTTATTGACAAATTACGAGAATAAAGTCAACTTGTCGACTTTTTTCTCGTCATAAGAGTCGAGATTAAAGTGGAGATGTCGAGAATAAAGTCAACATGTCGTCACACTATTACACAGTACCCAGGTACATTACACTGTATAGAAAACAAATAAAACAAGTACAACTTGGCTTGCAGTATTATCCAGTAGTATAGAAACAGCATTTACACATTTGAACATAATGGTCCACATCTGACCTTTTAAAACCAAAGTATCTCCAGGCAACGGACATGACTCCTTTTTTTCGGCAAACGTTCTTCTGTGTCATCAAGTTCAACTTTATCGTCAGCTACAGCTTCAGTTTCGGAATGTTCTCTGTCCATTTTCACCGCGCAATACCTACACTACCACTACCTATTTAGTGGTGTAGCAGTGAAAAAGGACCCCACTTGAACAGTTTCCCGCTGCACCACGTTCCGAACGTCGTTTAGGCAATTTAAACCGGTGTTGCGGTATAAGAAAAAATCCATATCATTAAAAAAAATAAAAAACGGTTTTCGGTATGAATCGGTACACCGCCCAACACTAGTTCCAACCAACTTCTGTTTTTAACTGGACACTTAGCCTAACTAAGTAAGCAAGCTCTTATTTCCCAGTTTCTTTGTTTTGGGTTCAATTTAGGATTTACAAAACTAGGTTTTGTAAATATTTACAAGGGGGCTCTGCCCCATGCTCGCTTCGCTCGCCTACCCCCGGCGTTGAGCATCCTGAAATACATTACTCGAGCTCGTTCGTTTTGGAGCCGTGCCCGCTTTGCCCGCGGCATTTCAGACGCGCGTTGTAGACGCCTGCGTTCATTGATTTTATCCAGGCGGGCTCGTGTTTGTATATCCGTCAGTCGAGCTTGTTCGTTTTGAACCCGTGCCTGCTGTGCTTCTGCAGTTTCAGACGCGCGTTGTAGGCGCCTGCGTTCATTGATCTTATCCAGGTGGGCTCGTGTTTGTATCGTTGAGCTGTATTGTGTTTGAATTTGGTGTAAAGCGTTCAGCGGTTTGTACAATCCCAAGCAGCACATTATTCCTAACTTCACTCCGCAGTAGTGCCACTCACAATATGGCGGTGATGCCTGCGCCTTCACTCCGCAGTAGTGCCACTCACAATATGGCGGTGACGCCTGCGCCTTCCGTACTATGTCAGGTTTCACTGTGCTGTGTAGGCGCCTTTCGTACTTTCCCGCGCCTTCCGTACCATCTTTGTGGACCTGTGGGGCCTCCGTAGCCTCTTCCGTTTGAATCTGGGCTGCAGCGCAGAATCCTCTTTTTTGTGTGGCTGTGTCGGTAGTCGTTAGCTATGGGCGCGTTGTTGCTTCATTTCTCATTCACGTCAGTTGAGCTCTTTCGTTTTTGGGCCGTGACTCCTTCGTGCGCGGTGGATACGACTTCGCTTGCAGTTTATGAGACGTGCGCTGTACGCACCTGCGCAGTACGTCTCATGGTCCCATCGCCGTGTACCTGCGTCCATGCAATCTGGTTTACCATTCTCGGTTAGTAATATGGATTATAATACCAGGCATTTATGTGTGTTACAATGGGATAACTTATTGTTTTAATTTTCAACATCATCATGATTTATATCATGCTTTTACAGGGGTTCTGATTATTTAATCCATTATTTACTAATGTACTAATGAGTATGTTCGACAACCTGGTACTGAAGGTTTTGCAGCCTTTCAGCAATACGTTTTGTTTTTCCAGGTACCCACTCTGCTTGGTGTTAATTGGCATTATCTATATATATATATCTATAATAATAAAAGGCAAAGCCCTCACTGACTCACTCACTGACTGACTGACTCACTCATCACTAATTCTCCCAACTTCCCGTGTAGGTGGAAGGCTGAAATTTGGCAGGCTCATTCCTTACAGCTTACTTACAAAAGTTAGGCAGGTTTCATTTCGAAATTATACGTGTAATGGTCATAACTGGAACATATTTTTTGTCCATACACTGTAATGGAGGAGGCGGAGTCACGTATCGCGTCATCACGCCTCCTACGTAATGACGTGAACTAAAAACAAGGAAGAGATTTACAGCACGAGTCACACGCGGGAACGAAGGTAAGTGACGTTAATTTTACGAAGGTAAATGACGTTAATTTTTGACTGTCTTTTAATACTGTGTAAGCATACATATTAACACATGTGCAATTAAACGTGTGCATTTACGGGGTGATTTCTCAGGCTTAAAAGCTCGCCTTTTATCAAACGCGGGAACAAAGGTAACTGACGTTGTTCACTGTCTTTTAATACTGTGTAACCATACATATTAACACGTGCAATTAAACGTGTGCATTTACGGGGTGATTTCTCAGGCTTAAAAGCTCGCCTTTTACTAAAAAGGTAAATGCTAAACTATTTTCAATCAGTTTAATGAAACGCTCCCGTTAAGGATTGCAATAACATATTTGCGAGATAAAACAACGAAGTAGGGGGAAATGACGTAAGAGCCGCAAACAGCGAAGAGCAAAAAACTAATTAAACAATTGAGAAGGGAGCGAGTAAAGCATTCAAGCAAGTTCATAAGGGAAACAAAGCACGGTGTAAAACGTAAGTTTAAATTAAGTTTATAGAAACGCTCCCCCTGCGGATTGCAATAACATATTCGCGAGATAAAAGTTTAATGAGAAGACACGAGGTATAAACGAACCACACGCCGTGGCGCAACGTTAGGGGCAACAGTTTCAACCATTCTATGATCTGCTTCTCGCAACTGAAAGACGGCACATGGCGGATGTTAGCCGACTTGCTGACCGCAACATTAGGGGCTTCAACTCTGGCGCTGACGCCACATCTCAGTGCCAACACTTTCCACACTCTACTTAAAAGACATGCCCTCCTCACTGGACAGTTAAAAAGACCAATCAAACTAACGATGACATCAAGTATTACCCAATCAAAAGTAGGAAAGGAGGCATCTTCATAAAATGCGTGTGGGATGATTTGCATGAGACGCTGCTTTAAAAAAAATGATAAAAAAAATACGGGACAAATCCCGTCCAGTATTGATTCAAAACGGGACGCGCAATTTCATTCTCAAATGCGGCACGATTCCGTATTTTAAAGGACGGGTGGCAACCCTACAGTGCCAGGTAACCACCCATACAATCAGATTGTGATTCAGACTAGGAATGCAATGAATGTAATTACCCCGATCTACATACAAGGCGAAAGTCTTGCAACATTCAAAGATGATGGTTTGGGATAAGTACACCATACAACATAAAAGAGCTTATGAAGCCTTGAACCGAAAAAAGCAACATCTCAGAGATCGTAAAAAAAAAAATAGGAGGTAATGTCGTTTTACTCGCTGTAGATTTTATTCAAACATTACCAGTTATTCCACGAGGGAGACCAGCAGATGAACTCAACGCGTGTTTAAAATCCATGCTTCTCCCACGCTCGGTTATATGTCGCGTGTTCTCGGGTAGGTACACCAAAAAATGTATACATTTAAGCATGTAATGGACAAACAAAAAATGAGGTATACCCGAGGGCACTGCAGTAGTACTTAATCTAACTTTACTTCTTAAATGTTAATGTTTTACTGTTTAATAATTTATACGCTTCTTATATGTTGTTCAAATTCTTTTATCAAAATACCAGTGACAGCGCAATGCACGATAACATGGAGTGAATACACCATACGCATCCGCCCACGGCCGCCCTGGTGTGCGCAGATACGAGTTGATTCTACAATAAAATAAAATAAACATAAAAAGAGTAATACAATCATCACCCATAAAGCGGATAGTAGACGTGACGTACTATATGTGTACCAGATTTCAAGTCAATAGGTGAAACGGTTTGCGAGCTACAGGTGATTTAAAATCCTGGACAGACACACAAATTGCCACGGTAGCAAATTACAGAAGAAGATTTTACTGTTTCATAATTTATATTTATATAAAATGTGCTTCTTATATATTACTTCATATTCTCATATGATAATGATGTTAATATTTATATTGATTTCTATGTTATTGAAACTGCATGTATGTGTGTATATGTATATATATATATATATATATATATATATACTAGCAAAATACCCGCGCTTCGCAGCAGAGAAGTAGTGTGTTAAAGAGGTTATGAAAAAAAAAGGAAACATTTTAAAAATAACGTAACATGATTGTCAATGTAATTGTGTTGTCATTGTTATAAGTGTTGCTGTCTTTTATATATATATATATATATATATATATAATATACACACACAAACATTTATATACATATATATACATATCTACATATACACATATCTACATATATATAAACACACACATAAGACTTATTGACTGAAACGGGCTTTCACGAAAACAGTTAGGGCTTTGCTACAGGATACACCCTCCACAAGTTAACCAAGTAAAAATAAAATACATATTTCTGTTTTATTTAAACCTTTTAAGTTCATATGCATAGCCCCATTTGGCTGTTTAATTTTTTCTTTCTTTCTTCAGTAATATATATATATATATATATATATATATATATATATATATATATATATATATATATATATATATATATATGTGAATGTATGTATGTATATGTCTATGTCTATATATATATATATATATATGTAGATATGTACATTTGTATATGTATATATATGTTTATGTGGATGTGTATATACGTATGTATATGTAGATATGTGTATATGTAGATATGTATATATATATGTTTATGTATATATATGTTTATGTGTGTGTGTGTGCATATTATATATATATAAAAGACAGCAACACTCATAACAATGACAACACAATTACATTGACAATCATGTTACGTTATTTTTAAAATGTTTCCTTTTTTTTTCATAACCTCTTTAACACATTACTTCTCCGCTGCGAAGCGCGGGTATTTTGCTAGTATATATATATATAAAATCCTTATGTGCGTCCAGGTGTCCGTGTGTGGGTGTCTTCTGGTGAAGTGCGCATGCGCGGGGCACGGTGCAATGCGCGATATTACTGTCAGAGAAATTTAGAGGCGTTTTACAGAAATACAAACCAGTATTACTGCGAGAGGAAATTAAAGGTACACAATACAGTGACGCATATTACAGCCACATACAAGCCAGTATTACTGTCAGAGGAGATTAAAGGCATATTACCGACGGGCACGCCTGTATTACCGCCAGAGAAAATTAAAGGTATATTACGGACGTATATTACGGAAGTACAAGCCAGCGGACGTACAAGACGGTATCCTTCAATAAGGGCACGCACAAAAAGGCGAGCCTCAAAAGGACAACCTCAATTGGGCGCAACGAATAAAGGCGCGCGTAAATAAAGATCTGCACCTGTTGCTCTTCACATATTCCAGAGCCATTTGAACTAAATTTTCTACGCGCCCTTATTGAATAGAGCCGTACAAGACAGTATTACGGTCACAGAAAATTAAAGACACACAATACACGGCGGCAGCCCATGAAGAACGGTCAGCTCAGCAAGTAAACATCAACAAAAGAAAGGCTGAAAGAAAGAAAAATACGACCAACAAAAAGAATGAGGTCAAAGTCCCTTGCCATTTAATATAGACTGTTCCTGCTAATGTTTATGCACTACTGTTCTAGCGCCCGTTATTGTAACGGGCTAAATGACTAGTACAGATATAATAAAGGTGCAAACTACACAGAAAAAGACAAATGAATAGGAAATCAACAAAAGAGAGTTAAGTATTTAAAGCTACAGCAAAACACAGATATTTTTAAACTTCTTAATAGTACAAAAATCACATTGTTGTGCTTTTGTGAATGCAGAATAAAAGAAGAGTAGACAGTCCAACTACAGTAAATAAACTAGATCAGTTAGAATCATTGTAAAATGATTTAGTGATTGTGAATCTGGTTAGAAGAAAAATCTGCATCCATAGCAGGCTCCCAGTACTGACTTTGAGAACCACTGGACTACTGAAAATGCTAGAATACACTAATCCAATTAAATCTGCAGAAGAATTTTCTTTCTAAAAAAAAAAAAAAGTAGAAATTGTAACTGATTATTGTCACCCTGGAAATCTGAGCTGTAATTTTTCATTTGAAACGGAATAACTGGAGATGTGAGTGGTGTTTTGAGACGATGGAACTGGACATTCTTTCATCTGGAGGGATTAAAGCTGACACACAAATGCTGGCAAATCTGCCTTCTTCGTATCTCATCGTCACTTGATTTGTTTTTATTCAGTTTTATTGAGTGTTCCTGCTCATGCTGAATTAGTGTGCACTTTATGGTGTATGATGTCAAAAAAAAAACCACAGACGTAGGTATATATGATATTTGGAATTATTAATTTTATGACCTGTATAGTGCATTTCGGAAAACTTTGTGGCATGGATGCAACATTATTCATATTATGCATATTCATTCGCATAACATCTTGTGGTTTGTAATCAGTGACTGCGTATTTTTTTTCCCCGATCTTGCCAGTCCCCACATGTTGCTGTATGCTGTTTCTTTTGTACTCCAGGACATGCAGAGGATAGAATGTTACAGAGCAGTAAGTTCAGCGCAATATGCAATCATCAGATTCAAATGTTAACTGTTCACACACACGCAAGGATCGTCTTTCCTACATTTACTACGTGTGTACTTGTTACTGTGTACACGCTTCTCTCTATGCTGTGGTTTCTATTACACACCTGAATGAAAGAGACAATATATGTGAAAACATCATCGCACTAATGCAATATTATTTGAAAACGAACAGCGTCAGATCGGATGTGGATTTATGCTAGCGCTATTACTGAAAGAAAAGTAAGATCAAAATGTGCGTTGATCCTGCAGCACTGAATAAGATCAGACGCTCTAACATCTGCCCACCCCAACAACCCCGCCCTCCGATCAGACTCTAAGGAACAGCGCAAGTACAGACGCAAACCAAGTGTGATCAAGATTCCCCAGTTCAATCCCCACTCACTCCTATATTTGCTGTTTTCAGTAGTAAGCTGCTCTTTTTGTTAATATTATACAGTACACACATACACTTGGTTTGCGTCTGTACTTGCGCTGTTACTTAGAGTCAGATCGGGGGGGGGGGTGTAATGTTAGAGCGCGTGAGCTTATTCAGTGCAGCATGATCAACGCACATGTTGATCTTTTTTTTCTTTCAGTACATGCGCCTTCCCTGTTTATTTATATATCTAGTCATTTTTCTGCCTGTCTGTCTCTCTGTTACGTAGTGCTCTGTCTGTCTATGTGTTATGGATCTTAAAAATAACAGTTATAAGGACACTTGTTCATGTTAATTGCAGTCTCTATTGTTAAAAAATATTTTAAAAGGAGCATCTCACATGAATATATAACAATCTCATTAACTGATAGTGCATACCAATTTATAAATTTTATATCTGTTTGAGGTTAAAAAGAAAAAAAAAAAAAAGAACACTTTCTCCTCAACGGGGAATCGAACTCAGGTCTCTGAGGGACAGTAAGCTCTGAGACAGCAAATCTTACCGCTGTGCCACAGAAGCTGTTGTATTGTTCTTGAACCTTTTGTGAAAGTGTTTATTTGATGTTTGGACTTCATGCTTCACACATTCTATAGTTTATGCCTACATTTTGTAACATTTATTACTAAAATATGAAAAAGTTTCTGTTTTAAAAATGTGTTTACACAGATTACTGTAGAAACGGAACACACATGAAATGCATGTGTTCCAAATAACGATCTATTATTTCCACTCTAAATCTCCACTTCACTCCCAGATAATCAATCAAGGCATGAGCTGGGAGATGCTCATGCACGTTCTAAGTCGGTGGGGGGATGGAATAGCCGGCTGCTTGCAGCTTGTTTTTATCGGCACATTTAGAGGACAAAGGACGCTGGCGGAGAGGTGTGAATGGTTTTAAAGTGGACGGGATACACAAGTTTTTTCGCAGACTCTGGTAATTCTAGTGTTAAACTGCAAATAGGTCATACTTTTGATGGGCAAAGGTTGCAAAGCCACTGTTTGAAGTCAATAGTGGACATTACAGTGAATTCAGCGGAGAATGTCAACAATGTGGGTGAGTTTAACTAAACCTTGAAAACATCTGTTTTGATTAAACATGTCTCCCAAACATTTCTAAACAGATCACAGTATTCCTGTCGTCGATTATTCACACACATCTTCAAATAATGGGCTGATCTTTTTAAACCCACTTCCACTTGTTTTTTAAAAGGTGTTTCATTACACTTTCGTCTGCTCCCAGTTTAAAACCTCTTACTTCATCCAATTTCTAAAAATGTTTCCTAGAAAGCAGAAGCAGTGTATCTGCTATAAGGAGTGGGCTATATAACAAAAAGTCCAAATCATAGTATGACTTACATTTCTGATGGTTGTGAGAGGTACTGGTAAAATGCATTAGTATATGCTTTTTAGGCTGAAACTTATTTTAACAAATAACTAATCTGTAGTAAATTAGTGTTATTAATATAATGATTAATATAATTGACAGGCTCATCTCTTATTTGTTGAAATGCTTATTAGTGCTGTGCTGCTCAAATAGATTAGTGTGCAAGTATTTATCTCTCTTGGACCAATAAAAGTACATAATTTTCATTGACTCGCCAATCGGGATAAACCTTATAGCATTCTGGGTAATATTCTTAAAAGGCTAGGCTCAGTTATCACGCACAGTTCAAACAAAAGTTCATACTCAAAGATGTTACCTTTAAGAAACTAATATTCTAGTATTCTGGGTGGGGGTAGAGAAAGAGCAAGCTATTTCTAATATATCCTTTTAATCCTTACAATTATAAGTGCCAACAATGTAACAATAGCCTTCATGGCAATAACTCCTGGGAAAATTAGAAATTAAGGTCAAAGCTGTCATTTTCAGTTAAGACTACAAATGGCAACAAAAGTTCAGAAGCAATGTCTCCGAGACTGGACAGTTAACTTTGTGAGCTGGAATGTTAAAGGCCTGAATCACAAATTAAAAAGAAAGTATTTTCTCACCTAATAGGTGTAAACGCTAAAATGGTATTTTTATGGGAGACTCACTTATTAAGCAAGGATCAGTTTCGACTGCACAAAGACTGGACTGGCCAAATGTTCCATTCCAGCTTTACAAAGAAAACTAGAGGTGTGGAAATTCTTATACATAGAACAGTCTTATTTGTAGTATCAGATGTAGTATCTGTTTCTAATTGGAGATATGTAATTGTCATAGGTAATTTTTATAACTGTAAAGTGATTTTGATAAATATTTATGCATCCAATGTCGATTATAGGGAATTCATGCAAAATTCATTTACAAAATCACACAATTGTTAATTTTTTCTTACAAAGAAATTTATTGAAAGATTTGAGTTCATATTGAAATAGCATTTGACAAAATCAAGTGTGGAAAACAACATCTCCCATGTGGTGTCCGATGCATTTCTGAAGGCGTTCATGGAAGTTGGCCTCCACTCTTTTCAACATCGTTCTGTCGATTAGGGCGACTTCCACGCTAATGGCTTTCTTCAGTTCCTCCACTATACGGGGTTTATGCTTGTATACATGTGCCTTGAGGTGACCCCACAAGAAATAATCGCACTGGATAAGTCAGGGGACCGAGGAGGCCAATGAATGTCACCAAACCTGGAAATGAGGTGACCAGGGAAGAGAGGGTGAATAACATCCATTGACGCTCTAGCTGTGTGGGCTGTCGCCCCATCCTGTTGAAACCACACACGCCGGGTGGGAATACATTTTTATCGTAATTCAGGTGTAAAAAAGTTGTTTATCATCTCGATATAGCGCTCCAAACGATTACTGATCGTCTTAATCCACTTTTATTAGCTGACGAGAACTGTCCAGAATTTTTATACAAGTAAATCGATATTTTTTTTAGACAAATACAT
This sequence comes from Erpetoichthys calabaricus, assembly GCF_900747795.2. Classification (NCBI taxonomy): domain Eukaryota; kingdom Metazoa; phylum Chordata; class Cladistia; order Polypteriformes; family Polypteridae; genus Erpetoichthys; species Erpetoichthys calabaricus. The sequence continues at coordinate 125,411,750 of NC_041403.2, forward strand.
CCTCAGAGGCTTTTGCAGGAATACTCTGGGAAACCCTGAAGGCCGTCTTAAGAGGACAGAATATCTCATATCTTTGCCACAGAAATCAATTGGAAACAATGAAGGTGTCAGAGCTAATCAGCGTAATTACTAAAATAGACCAAGAACATGCCAGGTGTCCAAGTGAGGCACTTCATAGGAAAAGGCAGGCTCTGCATTCAGAACTCAACCTCTTAACAACTAAAGAAACTGAACAACTCGTATTTAAATCGAGACGTCATTATTAAGATCTTAGCTTAATAAATTGACAAGTAAAAAAGTTTGCAATGAAATCCAAGCAATCACCAAAACAAATGGAGACAAAATCATTGACCATAAAAATTTAATGCACACATTTAGAGACTACTATAAATCCTTATATTCTACTGAGTTTAAAGAAGACAAGACACAATCTAATGAATTTCTGGATGCATAACAGATACCACAAATAGATACTATTGGTGCAGAGGAATTGCATAAACCTTTGGCACTATCAGAATTACTAGATGCTATAAGCTCACTTCAGAGTGGGGAAGCAGCAGGCCCCGATGGCTACCCTACTGAATTTTAGAAGAAATTCTTTTTCAACTAGCTTCCCTTCTATTAGCAACATTTACTGAAGCTAAAGAAAATAAAATTCTACCTCCAACATTTTCGCCAATTACCGTCTTTCCTAAACAAAATAAGGACTTATTACAATGTGCATCGTATAGACCAATTTAACTTCTGAATACTGATGTTAAGATACTCTCCAAAGTCCTAGCTGGAAGCATGGAGAAAGTGCTGCCTTCAGTAATATCACAAGACCAAACTGGATCTATTAAAGGCAGTCACTTAGCTTCCAGTCTTCGACGCCTGTTTAATGTAATATATTCACCCACAAAGTCAACCACCCCGGAGATGATGATATTGTTGGATACAGAAAACGCATTTGATAATGTCGAATGGAACTACCACTTCACTACATTGGAGAAATTTGGGTTTGGCCCGAAACATTTGTGCATGGATCAAACTACTGTATACCAATCCAGAAGCTTCAGTTTGTATTAACATCATTAATTCAGAATACTTTAAACTAGAACGTGGTACCAGACAAAGATGCCCCTTGTCTCCACTGCTTTTTGCAATTGCTATTGAGCCACTGGCATTTCATTGTCAAAATGCTTATGAGGTAAAGGGGATTATCAGTGAAGGACTGGAACAGAACAAGACCCCAAGATACTTGAACTCCTCCACTTGAGGCAGGATCTCGCTCCCAACCCTGAGAGGGCACTCCACCCTTTTCTGGCTGAGGACCATGGTCTCGGATTTGGAGGTGCTGATTCCCATCCCAGCCGCTTCACACTCAGCTGCAAACCGATCCAGAGAGAGCTGAAGATCACGGCCTGATGAAGCAAACAGGACATCATCATCTGCAAAAAGCAGTGACCCAATCCTGAGTCCACCAAACCGGTCCCCCTCAACACCCTGGCTGCGCCTAGAAATTCTGTCCATAAAAGTTATGAACAGAATCGGTGACAAAGGGTCTTGTTCACGAGTGAGGGAAGAATGGAGTGTGAGATCGACAGGCGGATCGGTGCGGCGTCCGCAGTGATGCGGGCTCTGCATCGGTCTGTCGTGGTGAAAAAGGAGCTGAGCCATAAGGCAAAGCTCTCAATTTACCGGTCAATCTATGTTCCTACCCTCACCTATGGTCATGAGCTATGGGTAGTGACCGAAAGAACGAGATCGCGAATACAAGCAGCTGAAATGAGTTTCCTCCGCAGGGTGTCTGGGCTCTCCCTTAAAGATAGGGTAAGAAGCTCAGTCATCCGGGAGGGGCTCAGAGTAGAGCCGCTGCTCCTCCGCATCGAGAGGAGTCAGATGAGGTGGCTCGGGCATCTGATTAGGATGCCTCCTGGACGCCTCCCTGGTGAGGTGTTCCGGGCACGTCCAACCGGGAGGAGGCCCCGGGGAAGACCCAGGAGACGCTGGAGGGACTGTGTCTCCCGGCTGGCCTGGGAACGCCTCGGGATTCTCCCGGAAGAGCTAGAAGAAGTGGCCAGGGAGAGGGAAGTCTGGGCATCTTTGCTCAAGCTGCTACCCCTGCGACCCGACCTCAGATAAGCGGAAGAGAATGGATGGATGGATGGACTGGAACAGAAAGTTTCTCTATATGCAGATGATATGATACTGTATATATCAGATGCACAAAATACTGTGCATGCGGTCCTAACAGCACTAATAGAGTTTCAAAAGATTTCTGGTCTCAGAATCAATTTGAATAAAAGTATGCGCTTCCCAGTGAGTTCTCAAGCATACAATATTAGATTGGACACCTTCCCTTTTATCATCGCAGATCAGTTTGATTACCTAGGAGTAAACATAAAGCTCTTTATCAACAAAAGTTTGCCATGTATATGGAAAAAATTAAGCAAGACTTGCATAGATGGCCAACCCTTCATCTCACCTTAGCTGGAAGAATTAGCATTGTTAAGATGAATATCCTTCCTAAGCTTCTCTTTTTATTTCAAAACATTTCAATATACATTAATAGATCTTTTTTTAAGAAAGTAGATTCAACCATAATCTCATTTATCTGGAATTAAAAACATCCACCTACAGAGACCTAAGGCGGCAGGCAGCATGGCTCTACCTAACTTTCAGTTTTATTACTGAGCAGCAAATATACAAGCTATAAAAATATGGGCATGGACGCAAATAGATGAACATATTCGGGTTTGGTCCACAATAGAAATAAAATCCTGCAGTACTTCTTTGTTTGCACTACAGTTAATATAAGTTATCGCCAATATACTAACAACCCAATTGTGCTTCACTCACTCAGAATATGGAACCAATGTAGGAAGTATTTTAAGATAGAGAAGCTTTTATCTGTGGCACCTCTGCTTGAGAACCACCTTTTTCAACCCTCTCAGACGTATACAGTTATTAATGTCTGGAAAATATTCAGGATTAAATCACTTAGAGATCTGTACATAGACAATGTTTTTGCATCTTACAAACAACTACACTCAAAATTTAACTTTCCAGCAACACATTGCTTTCACTACCTTCAAATTAGAACTTTCCGAATTTTCTTCACCTCCCACCTACCTCTACGCTGGAAAAATATTGATCAGTCTCAGGACTCCGAGGACTCAGACAGCATTTCCGTAATATATAAAATCTTTTTATAGTCCCTCCTTTTCAAAGATCACAGAGTACAGTGGGAAAAGGATCTCTCACTCAACATCTCAGAAACGGAGTGGAAAGTAGCAATGTGCAGAATTCACTTGTGCTCCAGATGTGCAAAGCATAGAATTATTCAACTCAAAATTATGTATTGAGCGCATCTCTCTCGTTTAAAATTGTCCAAAATCTTTCCAGGGCAAGATCCAACCTGCGAACGCTGCAATCAAGTTCCTGCCTCACTGGGCCACGTGTTGTGGGCGTGCACCAAATTTTCATTTTGGACCAGAATTGTTAAATGCCTTTCAGACAGCCTTGGTCTCACAGTCCCTCCTAATCCACTAACAGCTGTATTTGGGGTACTTCCAGATGGGCTTAAAGTGAAGAAGGACTAACAAATTGTAATTACCTTTACTACACTATTGGCATGTAGACTTATCTTGCTCAACTGGAAGAATCCTAACTCTTCTATTCTAAGTCAGTGGGTAACTGATGTTACAGTCATATGAAAAAGTTTAGGAACCCCTCTTAGCCTGCATAATAATTTACTCTACTTTCAACAAAAGAGATAAGTGGTATGTCTTCCATTTCTTAGGAACATCTGAGTACTGGGGTGTTTTCTGAACAAAGATTTTTAGTGAAGCAGTATTTAGTTGTTTGAAACCAAATCAAATGTGAAAAACTGGCTGTGCAAAAATATGTGTACCCTTGTAATTTTGCTGATTTCAATGCATGTAACTGCTCAGTACTGATTACTTGCAACACCAAATTGGTTGGATTAGCTCATTAAGCCTTGAACTTCATGGACAGGTGTGTCCAATCATGAGAAAAGGTATTTAAAGTGGTCAATTGCAAGTTGTGCTTTCCTTTGACTCTCCTCTGAAGAGTGACAGCATGGGATCCTCAAAGCAACTCTCAAAAGATCTGAAAACAAAGATTGTTCAGTATCATGGTTTAGGGGAAGGCTACAAAAGGCTATCTCAGAGGTTTAAACTGTCAGTTTCAACTGTAAGGAATGGAATCAGGAAATGGAAGGCCACAGGCACAGTTGCTGTTAAACCCAGGTCTGGCAGGCCAAGAAAAATACAGGAGCGGCATATGTGCAGGATTGTGAGAATGGTTACAGACAACCCACAGATCACCTCCAAAGACCTGTAAGAACATCTTGCTGCAGATGGTGTATCTGTACATCGTTCTACAATTCAGCTCAATTTGCACAAAGAACATCTGTATGGCAGGGTGATGAGAAAGAAGCCCTTTCTGTACTCATGCCTCAAACAGAGTCACTTGTTATGTGCAAATGTTCATTTAGACAAGCCAGATTCATTTTGGAACAAAGTGCTTTGGACTGATGAGACAAAAATTGAGTTATTTGGTCATAGCAAAAAGCGCTTTGCATGGCGGAAGTAGAACACCATATTCCAAGAAAAACATCTGCTACCTACTGTCAAATTTGGTGGAGGTTCCATCATGGTGTGGGGCTGTGTGGCTAGTTCAGGGACTTGGGGCCCTTGTTAAAGTCCGGGGTCAGATGAATTCAACCCAATATCAACAAATTCTTCAGGATAATGTTCAAGCATCAGTCACAAAGTTGAAGTTATGCAGGGGTTGGATATTCTAACAAGACAATGACCCAAAACATAGTTTGAAATCTGTAAAGGCATTCATGCAGAGGGAGAAGTACAATGTTCTGGAATGGCCGTCACAGTCCCCTGACTTGAATATCATTGAAAATCTATGGGATGATTTGAAGCAGGCTGTCCATGCTCAACAGCCATCAAATTTAATTGAACTGGAGAGAGTTTGTATGGAAGAATAGTCAAAAATACCACCGTCCAGAATCCAGACACTCCACAAAGGCTATCAGAGGCATCTAGAAGCCGTTATATTTGCAAAAGGAGGCTCAACTAAGTATTGATATAATATCTCTGTTGGGGTGCCCAAATTTATGCACCTGACTCATTTTGTTATGATGCATATTGCATATTTTCTGTTAATCCAATAAACTTAATGTCACTGCTGAAATCCTACTGTTTCCATAAGGCATGTCATATATTAAAAGGAAGTTGCTACTTTGAAAGCTCAGCCAATGATAAACAAAAATCCAAAGAATTAAGAGGGGTTACCAAACTTTTTCATATGACTGTATTAGGGGTGGGTGGTATGACCAAAATTCTATATCACGGTATTTTTCTAAGTTATCCCGGTTTCACGGTATTCGGCGGTATTTTTTTCCCCATGCATGAGTGGATGTTAACCACATTTTCCAATGCAATTACTGGCTAAGAATAACCTATTCCACTGTCAAGAGTATTGTACATTGTACAAAAAAAACATTTTAATGTGCACACAAGTATTAATACAGTTTTGCATTGCCCCATAAAGTGATAGTTTTCAAGGGGGTGGCACTAATGGAGAAGGTATCACATTGCATGACAGATGCAGTCAAAATATAGAACCTTTTTATTGAACAAATTTTGCAAAAACAAACTATAATTTTGACAACATATTTTCAACCATACATAGAGGCATTTAGACTTAGTAAAATATCCAGAAGTGCTTGTCAAAAATTGTATTGCACCGAATATGTCTTAGAAAAGGAATAAATAGTAAATATTTTTTGTAAACCAACTACACTTTGTTAATGTTAACAATCTCTGTCCACTGACACGTTAAAGTGACTTTTTAAACAACTTTATCATCATTAAACTGCATAATATTTAAACTAATAAATAATAACAATAAAATAAATAATAGTATTATTACTGATAGTTGCGCTATTACTTCAAGACTTCAAGCCCAGGTGCATTACACAGTATTCACCAAATTAAAATAAAATAAAACAAGTGCAACTTGGTGATGACATCTTTACCAACTGAACCATCATTTGGGCAAACTGCATTAATATGGACCTTGCTTCTAGCTAAGCTATACTGGGAAGAAAAAAACAAACTATATGTCGAGAACAAAGTCAATATTTCCACTTTATTCTCGCCGTTTATGTCGAGATTAAAGTCGACATTTCCACTTTATTCTCATAGTTTACTTCATAATTAAAGTAGAATATCGTAAACTAAACTTCTTCCTAAAATCAATGTTTAATCAATTGCTTAAATTACCCCGTCATAAATTAATGCAGCACATTAAATGCTTTGTGTTACGTTCCCCGACCCAGTGGTTAATCACTACGCTTCTTAAATGGACTTCCTCCGCACTAAGAGAAGACAGCGATCACCATACAGAATCCATTCACTTCATGATATTCCTGCTTTCTGAAAATTTAGAATGCTAAGATAAATACTTGATATCATTTTCATGATGAAATGCATTAAAGCAGGTATTACACATGCACGGTAGTGAGGCGGTAGTGCTGCTCCCTCGCAGTAAGGGGTCCCCAGGTGTATGTTCAGTGTAGAGAACTTTATGGCAGGTGTGATGAGGCTCCAAAAAACTGGATGTATGAATAGCTATCGCACAGGTTTAACTTAAATATTGTGTAAATGTTGGGTTTGTGATCTGCTGGTCGGAGACACGAACACAGAATTCAATGCATGTTCTTCTGAGCGGGCTATCTTTATTGCATGCATGCTGTCTCTATCTGACATACCAAAACCCCAGTTCCTATCCTTTCTTTTTCTTTCACCACATAACCAATCACCACACGATAAACGTCTTTGTGAAATTAAAACTAGTTATAAACTTAGCCCACGGAGTGTTCAGAACTTTAAAAATATCTTCGTTATACATGTTTAATTATGCCATCCATTCAGAGTTGCGCCCATCTCTGAACGAGTTGCCAGGACATCGCAGGATGAATACAAGCAAAACATACACTAGCAGGGTCAATATAGCACAACAAAACTCCACATCCTACATGACTTTGAAAGGAAACTGAAGCATGCCGAGTAAACCCACCAGAAAAACATGGAAATGCAAGGCAGGCACGCCGCCGTGCCCCCGTATGATTAATGCATGCTTTAATGCATTTCACCATGAAAATTATAATAAGTATTTATCTTAGCATTCTAAATGTTCAGAGAGCAGGAAGATCATGAAGTGAATGTCTTCTGTGCGGCGATCGCTGCCGGCGCCTCCTCTTAGTGCAAGAAGAAGCATTTAATGTGCTATATAACTTATGACGGGGTTTGAGAAAATCTAGTAAATTAAATATTAATTTTACGATGAAGTTTAGTTTACAATGTTCTACTTTAATGACAAATTACGAGAATAAAGTCAACATGTCGACTTTAATCTTGACATAAACGGCGAGAATAAAGTAGAAATGTCGAGAATAAAGTCAACATGTCGTCACACTATTACACAGTAACCAGGTACATTACACTGTATTGAAAACAAATAAAACAAGTACAACTTGGCTTGCAATATTATCCAGTAGTATAGAAACAGTATTTACACATCTGACCTTTTAAAACTAAAGTATCTCCAGGCGACGGACGTGACTCCTTTTTTTCGGCAAAAGTTCTTCTGTTCATCATGTTCAACTTTATCGCTACCTATTTGGTGGTGTAGCAGTGAAAAAGAGCCCTAGTGCAACAAATCTGTGTTTAGCGGTGTAGCAGTGAAAAAGGTCCCCACTTGAACAGTTTCCCGCTGCGCCACGTTCCGAACATCGTTTAGGCAATTTAAACAGGTGTTGCGGTATAAGAAAAATCCATATCATAAAAAAAATAAAAAACGGTTTTCGGTATGAACCGGTATACCGCCCAGCACTAGACTGTATATATTATTTGAATCTGGAAAAAATCTAATTTGCACAAAACGTTTTCAAAACCAGGCAGGATCTAATCAATAACATTTTAGAATAAGCATTTCTATTGAGGAAGCAGGTTCTCTCCCATCTTTTACTCCATTTATCTTTATTCATCTATTCACTTATTTTTTATTAGCTTAAAGTTTTACTCTGCTGGCCTGCGGGCTTTCTCAGGAGTGGGGGTTGATTTGTTTTGAACCTTTTTTTTTTTTTTGTAAAACTTGAGTTATTTGTATGGAATGTTGTTTGATTTTAATAAAATCAATAAAATTATAAAAATAAACAATATTCGAGCACATAGTCACATTTTATGTTTCCTTTTACTTTTATATTTTATATGTAAATGTTTTTGCATATTTTCTACTGGTTTTTTTTTAGCAAAATCCCCAAGAAAAGAAAAATTTCCCATAAAATACCAGATCAGGCAGCATATGGCAGCATATTTATTGATGATTAATGTTGTACCCTCTAATGAATCTTGCAGATACTGTACAGTGTTTTTTGTCATATGTCATCATGCTCCTCTTATTTTAGAGCTTAAATCATTATGCCCTAAACAGTACACTCAACTTATATCTGGTGATTTAAACCTTTGTTGCTAGCAGATGAGGTCTAAAATTAATTCACACAAAATATTTGGTGTTTATTTTATTTTATTTTTTTTTTTTTGAGACCTATCCTTCCCCAAATGTTTATAAGGAAATACTGTAGGAAAACTGCTACTGAAGGCAGTTTTAAGATGACACATTTCTTTAATGTTTCACCTGAAAGTAAATTACATGCTAGAAAGGCATCAAAACTGATTTTGTATATTTCCACAATTGGTCAAGAATATGCTATTTCACCAAATTAGGCACTGTATAGGAAGAGGTTGGCTTTTCCTTCAGAATCTAATTATCTATCTAAAAGAGAAACACAGCAGCCTATTTTAAGTTACATCATCATTATTATGAACATGGAGAAAATACCAGTTAAGATTTTACCTCAAAAATACATAAACAGGATGTTCACAATGCTATAGCAGTGATCTGAAATGTAGCAGGAAATAATATTATAGAGAACAAAGAAACCGCTCACATATTTAAGGAATGCTGCAATTGCTTATATTCTTAACATTCTAAAGAAGGGAAGGCTTATGCCAAGGATTTTTTTTTCTTTTCCTTTTTTTTGATAAAATATAAATACCATAAATTGATGCCTTCAGTGAAGAAGAGCTTCATAAACCTCTCACTACAAAGCAAAAAAGTTGCAGGCCCAGGTGGTCATCCTTTGAAATTTTATTAAAGATTTTCAACTGAGTTAGTGCCATTTTTGTTGGCAATATTTATAGGAGACAATTCTAAGGAAAAATGTTACACTATTCGTCAATTACTGTTTTCCAAGAGAAATACATGCATTATACAGACCAGTATCTGTCTGGCAATAATAATTACAGGTGCTATATAAATAAAATGTTTTATTATTTTAAATTATTGACAAAAGTTTTAAGTAGAAGAATAGAGAAAAATTCTTCTCTCAGTAGTACTACAAGACCAGATTAAGTTTATGAAAAGTACTTTGCATCTGATCTTTGATACTTGTTTAGTATAATCCACTCCCATACAGAATCTGATTCTCCAAAAATCTTGCTATCCTTGGAGACAGATAAAGCCTCTGATAAAGTTAAATGGGGATATCAATTTACCAGAGCATAAACTTCTGTTTTGCCCCTATATAGCTATATGTAGTAAATTATTTTATACCAATCTAGAAGCTCAGTCTGTTTCAATGATATATACTCAGATTACTTCAAGTTAGAATGTAGAATAAGACCAGAGTGTTCATTATCAGTAATGCTTTTTGTGATTTCCATTGAGCAATAAGCCATTCATCTCCAGAAGCAGTCATAGATAAAGAACATCATAAGAGAAGGGCTTGGATTGAAAATATCTATTTATACTGGTGTTGTGATGTTCTATATACTTCAGACTCATTATCATCTATACAATTTGTATTAAATCTGTTAAAAGAATTTCATAAGGTCACTTGATTTAAAATTAATTTCAATAAAAGCACACTTTGATATAGTAAGAATTCTAATGCATGCCATACAAAGCTGGGTAACTTTTCACTGATTGTATCAGAACAGTTTAATTATAAATAGATAATAATTGCAAAGAAACATGATGATCTCCTTACACAAAATGTTCATTGTATGATTGAGGACATTAAAGAAGGAAACATAATGATCTCCTTAAACAAAATGTTCATAGTATGATTGAGGACATTAAAGAAGATGTTAACAGATGGTCATTGTACCATCTTGCTTTTTCTGGGAGAGTCAGTATTGTTAAAATAAATAACCTCACAAACCTCTTGTCTTTTTTTTTGTAGCATCCCTGTATAAACTCAGCTCAATGGTAAAAATGTTTATCCAGAACTCCCAACCAGTTTTTTTTTTTTTTTTTTTTTTTAATACAGTACTCTGTAGTTCCTTTAAGTTTTTAACATGCCAGTCAGTCATTCAGTCATTTTCCAACCTGCTATATCCTAAGTACAGGGTCACGGGGATCTGCTGCAGCAAATCCCAGCCAATACAGGGCAAAAGGCAGGAACAAACCCCCGGGCAGGGCGCCAGCCCACCGCAGGGCACACACACCAAGCACACACTAGGGACAATTTAGGATCGCCAGTGCACCTAACCTGCATGTCTTTGGACTGTGGGAGGAAACTGGAGCACCCGGGGGGAAACCCACGCAGAAACGGGGAGAACATGCAAACTCCACGCAGGGAGGACCCGGGAAGCGAACTCAGGTCTCCTTACTGCGAGGCAGCAGCGCTACTACTGCATCACCGTAACACCCTTTTTAACATGCATTGCAATCATTTTTATTTTTTTATATTGTGAGACTTCTGAACTCTTTTGAGACTTTCCCCAACAGGACAAAACATGAAAGCACAATTGCCTCTTTTGAGACACTTCCCAATGGGACAACACGCAGAAGCGTGACTGCTGCGTTTGTTGAGGGTTGCTTGTCCATTGCCAAGGCCACAGAAACAACTACAAGCTTGCCCCAACCCTGCCTGTTTGCTGTGTCTGTGTATAGTACAGTAGAATGATATATCCGCTACAATAAATAACCTTGCTGTTCCTGTTTTAAGTTGAATATAGATGATTTTGCTGAAGTACTGAGACTCAGCCTCATTTTTGGGGTGCAAGACACGACTCGCTTGTCACAATATCTCTAGTTAGATGCCATGAAATGACTAGTAGCGCATGGTAATAGTTTGAATCAGTTTTAAAATTTTGATTTCATTATTGATACCAGTTTTCAGACCTTTGAAGCAAATAACGGATAACTACATACTCCAGCCTCCCCAGTGCGCTGCACAATTGCGTGCAGCACCATGCACACCGCTTATCTCTTGATAGCATAAAGTGAGCGTTGAAGCAATAGGGCTGTTTAGGGGTGAGCAAACTAGCCTCAAAATTAAATCATGATGTTTCAAGGAAAGTTGCACTAATGATATTTACAGCGATACAGAAAATAAATACTGAGTAAAGTTTTATTGGTGATTGCAGCTTGTAGGCAACAGCATTTGTTAGTGCACACAAAATTAAGGGAATTTTCCATCTTTCTTTTCCAATGAGCTACTGTCATTAATGACTGACTAATTCGAATTGTGAATCTGTTGCCACAAGTTGCCTGCAGCAGCAGTATTATTGTGCAATATTGGTGACACAATATTGTATACACTATACAGGAGTGATACACTGATATGGAAATTCTGGGCGATACCGATATGTTTTTGTCTATCTTTGCCAGTGCCGATAACCAATGGGCAATATTTTTTTTTTTTTTTTTTAATTCAGGTTTGAATGTTTTAGTTTTGCTTAAAATGTATTATGCATTATCAAAGAAACAACAGTAGCATGTGAAACAGAGGTGAACTTTTTTTATTAACTTGCTGACTTTTACACTCTTCTCTGATATAGATATACAGTGCATCCGGAAAGTATTCACAGCGCATCACTTTTTCCACATTTTGTTATTAGAACATTAGAACACTCTAGACGAGAACAGGCCATTCAGCCCAACAAAGCGCGCCAGTACTATCCACTTATTTCTTCCAAGAAAACATCAAGTCGAGTTTTGAAAGACCCTAACATCTTACTGTCTACCACACTACTTGGTAGCTTATTCCAAGTTTCTATCGTTCTTTGTGTAAAGAAAAACTTGCTAATGTTTGTGCGAAATTTACCCTTAACAAGTTTCCAATTGTGTCCCCGTGTTCTTGATGAACTCATTTTAAAATAACAGTCTCGATCCACTGCACTAATTCCCTTCATAATTTTAAACACTTCAATCATGTCACCTCTTAATCTTCTTTTGCTTAAACTGTAAAGGCTCAGCTCTTTTAATCTTTCCTCATAATTCAACCCCCGTAGCCCTGGAATCAGCCTAGTCGCTCTTCTCTGGACCTTTTCTAGCGCTGCTATGTCCTTTTTGTAGCCTGGAGACCAAAACTGCACACAGTACTCAAGATGAGGCTTCGCCAGTGCATTATAAAGGTTGAGCATAACCTCCTTGGACTTGTACTCCACACATCGCGCTATATATCCTAACATTCTGTTAGCCTTCTTAATGGCTTCTGAACACTGTCGGGAAGTCGACAGCTTAGAGTCCACTATGACTCCTAAATCCTTCTCATAAGGTGTACTCTCGATTTTCCGACCGCCCATTGTATATTCAAACCTAACATTTTTACTTCCAATGTGCAATACTTTACTTTTACTGACATTAAATTTCATCTGCCACAAATCTGCCCAAGCCTGTATGCTATCCAGGTCCTTCTGTAATGATATAATGGATTCCAAATTATCTGCTAATCCACCTATCTTGGTATCATCTGCAAACTTAACCAGCTTGTTACTTATATTACTATCTAAATCATTTATATATATATTAAAAATAGCAGCGGCCCTAGCACTGACCCCTGTGGAACACCACTCTTAACATCAGCCAGTTCTGATGAGGTTCCTCGCACCATCACCCTCTGCTTCCTGTGTCTGAGCCAATTCTGCACCCATCTACAAACATCACCCTGAACTCCCACCTCTTTTAATTTGATGCCCAACCTCTCATGTGGCACCTTATCAAATGCTTTCTGAAAGTCCAGATAAATAATATCATAAGCTCCACTTTGATCATATCCTTTTGTTGCCTCCTCATAGAATTCCAGCATGTTAGTAAAACATGACCTCCCTTTTCTGAACCCATGCTGACTGCTTAGAATAACTCCTGTCCTTGCCAGGTGTTGCTCGATCTTATCCTTAATTCCTTCCATTAATTTTCCTGTGATGCATGTTAAGCTTACTGGCCTATAGTTGCTTGGATCTGCCCTGTCACCCTTTTTATATAATGGGATGATATTTGCCATTTTCCAGTCCTTCGGAATCTCTGCAGTGCGCAGTGACTTCCTAAAAATATGCGTCAAGGGTTTATATATGTACTCACTAGCCTCCTTAAGAACATGAGGATAAATATTATCTGGTCCTGGTGATTTGTTCGATTTCAACTTATTTAATCTGAGCAGTACTTCTCCCTCTACAATTTCTAAATCCCTCAGTACCTCCTTAGTAGTCCCTGTTACCTCTGGGAGGTTATCCCCTTGCTCACTTGTAAACACCTCAGAAAAATGTAAGTTTAATGCCTCCGCTATTTCACTGTCTGTATCTTTTTAATTCCCGTTTACTATTCCTGATGCACTTGACCTCCTCCTTGACTGTTCTTCTACTACTAAAATACTGAAAGAAGCTCTTAGGGTCTTCTTTCACCTTATCTGCTATATTCCTCTCCAACTGTCTTTTAGCCTTCCTGATATCCTTCTTAATGGTTGCCCTCATGTTCTCATACACTCTACAATTCACTTTGCAGTCATTAGTCTTATATGCTTTATAAAGCAGTTTTTTCCTTTGCGACTTCTTTTTTAAATCTTTATTAATCCACCGTGGAGTTTTTTTTCGTTTCCTATTAATTCCAAGTTTAGAGATGTATCTGTCCTGCATTACATGTAAAACATTTTTAAACCTGTTCCACTGCTCCTCAACTGTCTCCACACTTAAAAGCTTATCCCAGTGTATCCTACTTAGACTTTGTCGCATCTGCTCAAAATTAGCCCTACCAAAGTTCAACTTAACAATTTTAGTCTTTGCATCTGCACTCTTACAAAATACTGAGAATTGTATTACATTGTGGTCACTTGACCCTAGTGGTTCAATCACCTCTACACCCTCAATTCTATCCTGATTATTACAAAATACTAAATCCAGACAGGCTTCACCCCGTGTTGGTGCTTTAACATGCTGTGTTAAAAAAACAGTCATTGATTACTTCTAAAAACTCCTGCTCTTGTACTCCGCCATCTGTAAGGTTATCCCAGTTAATATTTGGATAATTAAAGTCCCCCATGACTATAATATCTCCCTTTTTGATATTACTAAAAAGATGTTACAGCCTTATTCCTTATTCCAAAATGGATTAAATTCATTTTTTCCTCAGAATTCTACACACAACACCCCATAATGACAATGTAAAAAAAGTTTACTTGAGGTTTTTGCAAATTTATTAAAAATAAAAAAAACTGAGAAATCACATGTACATAAGTATTCACAGCCTTTGCTCAATTCTTTGTCGATGCACCTTTGGCAGCAATTACAGCCTCAGGTCTTTCTGAATATGATGCCACAAGCTTGGCATACCTATCCTTGGCCAGTTTCGCCCATTCCTCTTTTCAGCACCTCTCAAACTCCATCTGGTTGGATGGGAAGCGTTGGTGCACAGCCATTTTAAGATCTCTCCAGAGATATTCAATCGGATTCAATCCTGGGCTCTGGCTGGGCCACTCAAGGACATTCACAGAGTTGTCCTGAAGCCACTCCTTTGATATCTTGGCTGTGTGCTTAGGGTCGTTGTCCTGCTAAAAGATGAACCGCCACCCCAGTCTGAGGTCAAGAGCGCTCTGGAGCAGGTTTTTCATCCAGGATGTCTCTGTATATTGCTGCAGTCATCTTTTCCTTTATCTTGACTAGTCTCCCAGTCCCTGCCATTGAAAAACATCCCCACAGCATGATGCTGCCACCACCATGCTTCACTGTAGGGATGGTATTGGCCTGGTGATGAGCGGTGCCTGGTTTCCTCCAAACGTGACGCCTGGCATTCACACCAAAGAGTTCAATCTTTGTCTCATCAAACCAGAGAATTTTCTTTCTCATGGTCTGAGAGTCCTTCAGGTGCCTTTTGGCAAACTCCAGGTGGGCTGCCATGTGCCTTTTCCTAAGGAGTGGCTTCCGTCTGGCCAGTCTATCATACAGGCCTGATTGGTGGATTACTGCAGAGATGGTTGTCCTTCTGGAAGGTTCTCCTCTCTCCACAGAGGACCTCTGGAGCTCTGACAGAGTGACCATCGGGTTCTTGGTCACCTCCCTGACTAAGGCCCTTCTCCCCCGATCGCTCAGTTTAGATGGCCGGCCAGCTCTAGGAAGAGTCCTGGTGGTTTTGAACTTCTTCCACTTACGGATGATGGAGGCCACTATGCTCATTGGGACCTTCAAAACAGCAGAATTTATTCTGTAACCTTCCTCACATTTGTGCCTCGAGACAATCCTGTTTCGGAGGTCTACAGACAGTTCCTTTGACTTCATTCTTGGTTTGTGCTCTGACATGAACTGTCAACTGTGGAACTTTATATAGACAGGTGTGTGCATTTCCAAATCATGTCCAATCGACTGAATTTACCACAGGTGGACTCCAGTTAAGCTGCAGAAACATCTCAAGGATGATCAAGGGAAACGGGATGCACCTGAGCTCAATTTTGAGCTTCATGAAAAAGTACATGTGCTTTCTCAATTTTTTTATTTTTAATAAATCTGCAAAAATCTCAAGTAAACCTTTTTCACGTTGTCATTATGGGGTATTGTGTGTAGAATTCTGAGGAAAAAAATGAATTTAATCCATTTTGGAATAAGGCTGTAACATAACAAAATGTGGAAAAAGTGATGCGCTGTGAATACTTTCCGGATGCACTGTAAAAAAAATTTTGTACAGATCCTCTAACTGAGAATTTGATTTTTTCCAATTTCAAATAATATAAAACATCGGTTTCCCACTGACTTATCAGAGGAGAGTTACGATTCTTCCAATTTAGCAGAATAAGTCTGCATGTCAAAAGTGTAGTGAATGCAATCACCGTTTGCTTGTCCTTCTCCACTTCAGGTCCGTCTGGAAGAACACCGAACACAGCTGTTAATGGGTTAGGAGGAATTATGATACCAAGGCTGTCTGAAAGGCACTTAAAAATTTTGGTCCAAAATGATGTTAGTTTGGTGCAGGCCCAGAACATGTGACCCAGTGAGGCAGGAGCTTGGTTGCAGCATTCGCAGGTTGGATCTTGCCCTAGAAACATTTTGGACAGTTTTAAGCGAGACAGATGAGCTCGATATATAATTTTTAGTTGAATAATTCTATGCTTTGCGCATATGGAGCTCAAGTGAATTCTCTGCTTTGCTACCTTCCACTCCTTTTCTGATATATTGATTAAGAGATCTTCTTCCCAATGTCCTCTTGGATCTTTGAAAGGTAGGGACTCTAATAGGATTTTATATAATGCGGAAATGGTGTTTAATTCCTCGAAACTGAGCAGTATTTTTTCCAGCATTGTGGAGGGTACGAGGTCATGTACAAAAATCTGCTTAACATACACATTCTGGGTAACTTAAGCACATCAAGACATCATGACATTACAGAGCATGGCATTGGGTATATTAACAAAAAAATTAATGCCTGTTCTTTGTGCCATAATCAGACTTGTATTACTTTAAGTAAAACTAAAATAAAAAGTACAATGAGGAAAGTAACCTTGGTCTTAAGTTGGCTTCTTTAAAAGCACAAATGGTAGGTTTTTCTTAACTAAAAGAAGCATTTCTGCCTTTTCACCAGCAAGTCTGTTTCTCTTTTCATATGCTATATTTGACACAGCTGAAAAAAGACGTTCAATGTCTACACTGGTACAAGGTGCAAATAGGTACTTGATCCGCTGCCTTGGCCAAGGTTGGGAAACGGGCTGCATTGCTTCTCCAATACTGGAGGGCACAGTTATTTCTGGAGATAGGGGGTTCACTGAGATAGTTATTCAGCTGAAAAAAAATTCAAAAAAAGAACAAGTTTACAAATGTTTACCTATATTATAATGAAAAAAATAAATTGTTATTAGGTTGACCAGATTTGTGGTTAAGAAAAACAGGACAACCATCTTTACCATCCTCCGCTATTAATAAAAACTTGTGATTTTGAAAGCTTGACATACAGTTTATTGATTTGGGTCATATAAAGGGCATTCTATAAAGTGTGATGCAGATGCACTTTTAAGAGATACGGCACAAGCTGTTCCACAATGAAACACTTTGTAACACAGGTGTGCTTTGAAATATTGAGAGACTGCTGTATATTTTAGGGTGATTTTGTTTTAAAGTAATGCTTACATTAAAACTGGAGTAGATCTTGTCATAAAATCTTTTCAGTTTAGACACAGGAGACACATCTTTCACAAGGTACAAAACTTGAAGCTGCATTCTAGCATGCAGAACCTGTCCTCCTTTTTGTTAAGTACCCATTAAATTAAATTCCTCCAATATTTTTCCAGAGTGACTCCACTGTCTAAAATGGAAAAACCCACAAACTGCGACACTGCAATAGCAGTTTTGTGGGCAATCTGGCAAACATAAATTGTTAAAACCTGACAAAAAGGTGACGTGATATAGTCCTTTTGTTCTCCGCTAATGTTTGTAGAACAGTTTTGCCAGCACTCTTAAGTTATGCATGGTCCAACAAGCCGCCTCACAGTGCCGACTGTGAGTTTCTGGCAAATTCACGATGATACTGATTGGATATTAGGAAGCTGCAGTGTATGGATTGTGTTTTTTTTTTTTGTTTTTTTTTTTATTAAATCCGTAACAAAGTTTTTTTTTCCTTTTTCTTCATTCGGGATGTCTGGTCATCCTAATTAGTATGATTATTGTTGGTAATTTTATGATTCTATTATTTTAACTCTGCAGCAGTTCATTGTGGTTTTGCACCCGGATACAAATTTTCTTCAAAAATTTCTTTATACATCTCCAGCATTAAAGCAGCAACAATTTTCTGAGTGTAAATCTTTTTCTCTTGTGGTTCGCTGTTGCTCTTATGCATCTCCTTCACCAGCTGACAGCGCTTGTATTTTGGTATATTTGTCAAAAAATCGATCTTTGTACCATGGATCAAAGACAGTAGATAGATAGTATGGTGGCTTGGAGAATGCTCTACTGAAGCGCTTTGTGACACCCTTCAAAAGTGTGGTTTTCGCCGTCTGAACTTTGGAATCTGTCTTGCCACACTTTCTAAGCGCTCTTTTAAGAGCTTGAACAGACGGAATCACATCTGCAATTGTAGATGAATGCGTGCTTATGTCTTTAGTAAGTTGCCCGAATGGTGTGAATAGAGTAATCATGTTTTCCACAAGTCCCCACCGATGCACCATGAGAGAGGCAGGAAGCTTGTATTCAGCACCCCAAGCAGCAAGAGCGCTTCAGATCAACCAGACTTTTCAGCATATAATACGTGCTGCTGTTCCAATGAGTCGTCACGTCCTGCTGAAGCATTCTTGTTGGGGAATCAAGGTCTGTTTTTATTTTTCTCAGCCGCAAAATAGCCGGCTGTGAGTGCTTAAAATGATTAACTATTTGCCTCCCAATGGCAACACAGTTGGAGATGCTTCTCTGGCTCCATTAGCCTTCATTTCTGGTAAGCTGCAAAGTATGAGCCATATAGCTTAAACTTTTAATGCCACTTTCTTCCATAGCTTTTGCCATATTGAGAGTGTTGTCGTGAAGCACAACGTGCACATTACTTTTTGAAATGTTCCACTTCATTAACATGGAATTGGAAGCTTGTGCAATGAAAGTTGCAGAATGAGAACCGGAGAACTCATTAGCATGCAACACCATTCTTTTTGCCTCAAAATGTTTGTCAATCCAGTGTGCTGTTAGCATCAACATGCTTATGGGGCTAACCGCTGAGCTCCACATATCTGTATTGAAGCTAATGCTGGTGACATTGTTTCTTAAAAGCTCATGGATATGTGTAGCAATCACATCATATAATGCAGGCAGTGAGACATCTGTAAAGTATCGCTGGCTTTGAAGAGTGTATTGAGGTTCTAAACTAATGGGAAAATGTTGGTCATCGAGTGCGATTATTTCCATTATTTTAGTAGTTATGCCTTTAGCATAACTTTAGCGCTGTCTTGAGTAAACGTCTTTATGTTTTGAAGGGTAGGCTACTGCTAGTGAGCCCAGTAGTGTCTTTTTTAACTTTTGTTTTGGTAGCATTAGCTTCTAGAAATTCTGCGTGTAATTTGTTATGGTGGTTCTTCAGATGGGTAATTAAATTTGTGGGTATTGAAAGATTTAATTCTGCAGCCTCCTCGCATTATCTCATTTTTGGAGGTAGAGCAGATAGCAACTCTGTTGTCTTCCTTTTTCACAGAAAAATATGACCACACGGCTGCTTTACTAACGATATCTGCCCAATGAATAAACAACGCTCATAGTGCTTCTGTCAGCAAAACTAGGAAACCCTGTGGGTTTTTTTTTTTTTTCTTTTTTTGTGAGCGCAAGGGGCTATGCTTAAATGCTTGATTTTCTGCAGCTTAATGTCTGCCTCACCAAACAATGAAAACAACATTTAATTATTTAGTGATCTGACAAAGTTGATAAACCCAAATTATATTGGCTGTATTAGTTAAAATGTACATATCTGACCAAATTTCATTGTCGTCATTTTTAATGAACATCGGCGAATAACAATACAGTTCTCAATATATTGTGCATCTGTACTATACAGTGACACAGCGTTAGTCAAATGTAAGCAGAAAAGTAGTCTAAGTAGTGTTTTCCCTGGAAATCTTAAGTAAAAGTATAACATAACTGCTTAACACTTTAATTTAACAATAACTAAAGTAGCTCAACCTTGTAACTCAGGAGTCTGCACAACATTGTCACCTAATAAAATTGACCTAAAATCTTATGTACCAATGTAAACAAACACCAGCAATCCAGACAAACTTTCAGTCAAATTTAAACACTGTCAAAAATTCTCTCTCTCTTTCTCACACACACACACCCTCTCATTCTCTCTCTGATGGTAAATGAATATTACCAATAATAATAATAATAATTCTTTGCATTTATATAGCGCTTTTCTTACTACTCAAAGTGCTCAGCAATTGCAGTTTAAGGGCCTTGCTCAAGGGCCCAACAGAACAGAGTCCATCCATCCACCCATCCATTTTCCAACCCGCTGAATCCGAACACAGGGTCACGGGGGTCTGCTGGAGCCAATCCCAGCCAACACAGGGCACAAGGCAGGAACCAATCCTGGGCAGGGTGCCAACCCACCGTAGCAGAACAGAGTCCCTATTGGCATTTATGGGATTCGAACCGGCAACCTTCCGATTGCCAGGGCAGATCCCTAGCCTCAGAGCCACCACTATGTGCAGACTATGGCCAAAGCATGACAGTTATTGAAAGTGATGGCTTTAACAACATTGGCCCACGAACACCTGTTTGTCCTCTTCTAGATGCCACGAGTTAAGAAACTCCCTTAAACCACTTTTAATATATTAGCCCATATGATCCTCGGGAAAGAAAGTTGTCTCAAGGCAGAAACTGTGTTGCTTCCAGTCATTGTTGATATAGTGCACTGTCAGGCTGATCTATGGTTCCACTGTTCAGCTCGACCACATATACGTGGCTCAGGCAAAAAAACTCCACCGACAATAGTGTAGTTGCTAGGTTGTCGCAGCATGCTTCATACACTGCAGGCAAGGATGTCTTTCTACTTCAGATGTTGTATCTTGGGTCCAGCTTTTTAACCAGTAGTTTAAAGCCCTCTTACCAAACAATATGTAACTGCATCAGTAATTTCCATCCACCATTTGCTTTTCCTGTCATATACAGATGCATCTCAATAAATTAGAATATCATTGAAAGTTAATTAATTTCAGTAATTAATTTCAAAAAGTGAAACTCGTATAGATTCATTACACATAGAGTGATATATTTCAAGTGTTTATTTCTTTTCATTTTGCTGATTATGGCTTATAGCTAATGAAAACCCAAAATTCAGTATCTCAGAAAATTAGAACAAGTTCAATATTGTAGACTCATGGTGTGACACTCCACTCAGCTAATTAACCTAAAACACCTGCAAAGGTGTCCTGAGCCTTAAATGGTCTCTCAGTCTGGTTCAGTAGGCCACACAATCATGGGGACGTCTGCTGACTTGACAGTTGTCCAGAAGACAGTCATTGACACCATCTGCAAGGAGGGTAAGCCACAAAAGGTCATTGCTAAAAAAAACTGGCTGTTCAAAGAGTGTTGTATCCAAGCATTGCAATATAAAGTTGAGTGGAAGGAAAAAATGTGGCAGAAAAAGGTGCACAAGCACAGCCCATTCAAACATTTTGGGGGAGATTCACAAGGAGTGGCCTGAGGCTGGAGTCAGTGCTTCAAGAGCCACCACACACAGACATATCCGGGACATGGGCTACAACTGTCACATTCTTTGTGTCAGGCCACTCCTGAACCAGAGACAATGTCAGAAGCATCTTACCTGTGCTAAAGTGAAAATGGACTGGACTGTTGCTCAGTGGTCCAAAGTCCTTTTTTTCAGATGAAAGTACATTTTGCGTTTCATTTGTAAATCAAGGTCCCACCGTATGAAGGAAGAGTGGAGAGGTACAGAATCCAAGTTGCTTGAGAATCAGTGTGAAGTTTCCACAGTCATTGATGATTTGGGGAGCCATGTCATCTTCTGGTGTTGGTTCACTGTGTTTTATCAAGTCCAAAGTCAGCGCAGCCGTCTACCAGGAAATTGTAGAGCACTTCATGCTTCCCTCTGCTGACAAGCTATTAGAAGTACCAATACCTGATTTTAATGACCGTGGTATCACTATGCTTGATTGGCCAGCAAACTTGCCTGACCTAAACCCCATGCGAATGTATTTTTCTTTGCACAGAGAACCAAAGACACTTGGAATAAGCTACCAACCACTGTGGTAGACAGTAAGATTTTAGTGACTTTCAAAGCTAGACTTGATTTTTTTTTTTTTTTTAGAAGAATTAAGTGGATAGGACTGA
This sequence comes from Erpetoichthys calabaricus, assembly GCF_900747795.2. NCBI lineage: Eukaryota > Metazoa > Chordata > Cladistia > Polypteriformes > Polypteridae > Erpetoichthys > Erpetoichthys calabaricus. The sequence goes on from NC_041403.2 coordinate 125,433,925, forward strand.
CAAGCTTTGTTGGGCTGAATGGTCTGTTCTTGTCTAGATTGTTCTAATGTTCTAAAATAGGTCCCTTTATAGGTACTAAATCATCATTGGAGGCTGACATGCTGCTCTTGCTCTCAGAAATGTTTGGGCTTGTGTTGTTGTTGTGCACGCTAGCGAACATGCAGTAAATGCAATGTATTGCTATATCATTGATATCGTGAGATGACACTTTTTATCACATAAAAAATTTATACTGGTGTTATCATGGATGATATGATGTGGCACGGCACTACTGTGGCAGGAAGTCTTGATCATGTCAAAGCACAGGGTTTTGTACAGTCTCCAGCACATTTAAAGCATTTTTTTACCCAGCTATGCCACCAAGTATCTGGGGTAACGTTAATGTTCTAAATTTCATTTTTTCTATACTTTTCTAGTACTAGTATACCGCGCAACCCTACATGGTAGTAGATTAACATTCTATACAGTAGAATCAGGATGATACAGAACTTTAAAAAAGTATACTGAAAGGTAATGGACCTTTAAGTATACTTTATAAGCTTACTGTGTGTCTGACAGATAAGAAAAAAGTTCTCATTACTTTCTTAAAGTTCTCACATATTCTTGTTTACATCCTAGGTAAAATTGCAGAAAGTGTTTCTGTTTTATTTATAGTTATATTGTGCTTGTTTTCAGGTTCATCTGAGCAGTCTTCAGAATTAACTCAGTGTCTAGAAGTTGATTACCCAAGCGATTCCGAAGTTACTGTCATCCGCATTCCACAAACACCAGAAAGTTCACCGGAGAAAATGGTCACTCCAGCAAGCAGCCAAAAAAAACATAAATCGATTTTAGGTAAGTATTCAGCCATGTGTAGGTGATGCAAGTAGTGAAAACATAAAAGCAGCTTTGGATTAAATGAGTAATACAATTGAAGTGTGAATTTATTTGTGCTTTGAGAGAAGCTCTATATGAACACTTCATTTTTGGATCATTAGGAAAAAGGCGAAGGGATACTGGTTGGCCAGATATCTGTGATGTCTTGCGAGAAGTGGATCAGAAGAACCAGGAAATGTTGGGGAAGTTACTGGATCAGCGGGAGAGACATCTACAGCTGCTCCGGGAAGATGAAGCCAAGGCTCGAGCAGCCGAGGCCGAGGCACGGGCAGCTCAGGCAGCAGAGACGGCGTCTTTTAATAATAACTTCATATCTGTCCTTGGACAGCTTGTTCAGGTTTTGAGTAGAGGCCGCCAGCAGCAGGACATAAAGTTTGACTAATTTTTATTTTCAAAGTTTTACATGTGTAATTTTTTATATTTTCCAGCCCAGCCCTATTCTGGATATGTTTGTAATGTTCTGACCATTAATGTATATAGCTTCAGCATTTTTCTTTCACTTTTACAACCAGTAATGTGTATATAATTTCAGCTCTTTCCATGTATTTTTCAATTAATACGTATATATTTTTTTACAATTTTCTTGCACTGTATATCCATTATTGTACATAGATTCCATGATTTTCATGAACTGCTTATGAGTAGTTTTCTTTTTTGTCCCTTGCTCAGCTTAATAAAATTAAGCAAAACAGCATTATTAGGAACATTGTGCACCCACGGCATATAATAGAGCAGTGATATTAAATAAAACCAGATTTATTTGCTAAAAGTGTAGAAAATGTGAAAAACAAAAGCATCTAGTTGCAGAAATAGTATTAAAAAAGGCATGAGATGCATCCAACACGTCCTGATCTGCTGTCAATAGATAGTAAGTGGAGCTGAGCAATGTCACAGCTTCTTAGAGTCTTCACTGTGGTGTTTTATATACATAATAAAGTTTGAGACATGTTGTTGCTATGCATTCGACTAAGCCAAAAAATGGCAGTACAGTGAAACCTCGTTTATCACGGTTAATCCGTTCCCGACTCTACCGTGATAAATGAATTTTCGCGAAGTAGGATTCTTTATTTATAAATCGAATATTTTCGCAGTTAGAGTATAGAAAACCTGTTTACGACCTTCTAAATACGTTTTTTAACATTATTAGAGCCCTCTAGACATGAAATAACACCCTTTAGTCACCATTACACTCGTATTACCCAATATATTAGAGAAAATAAGACATATTAGACGTTACAAATATATTATTACTAGGCTCACCCGCCTTTTAAGGCGAGCGACTTTTATCCTCAATTTGTGTGCGCTCCATGTGTACATCAGGCATGTAAGTGTAGGGAATGAGAACATCAAAGTGCCCATTCATAACATCTCCCGAAAACCTAAGTTTTTTTTATCCCCTCGAGTGCCTGTCCAAAGTCGTACAATGTCAGCCCGAACCTGTACCGCTAAAGACGGAGTTTCATGCACTAAATAAGCTATAGATGAGAATAAGCAAGCACCATCTCCCCTGATATTTACTAAGTGATGAGGCATTTGTACTCCATCAACATTAATTATTTCCAGAGACATAATTTTGTCTGTTTTTCCAGCGCATTGCTCACAAAAGCAAGGGAACGATAGGAGCACCAGAACTCTGCTCACATCGCGTCGCTTCGTACCGCAAGCCGCAAGTAGTAAGTCTGTGATAAGCGGAATACCGCTACGCTTTGCACTCACGGGACGGAAGGACAATCCCGACCGCTTTTATATAATAGATTATTGTACTGTACATTTAATTACACACACACACACACACAGTTCTTACACACAACCAGTAACCTATGAAGGCACGACCTCAGTAGGAGAGTCTTCAGGTGGTGCAGTATCTTCAGCAGGTGCGTTGTTGTCTTCTTCTGCTGAAGGAGTACTAGGAGTAGGCAGTGGGTGTCTGGGTGCGCGGCTGAAGAACATCTTGATAGGCAGTTGCTGGAGCTGTCTTTTCATATGCGTGAGGAGGCTTTTGTAGGGTATTGCCATCTTTGATCATATCCAAGAGTTTCACCTTCTCCTGGATAGTAGCGCTTAGTTTTATTGTCAGAAGGCTTAGAAAAAACAGCACATTTAGGAGCCATCGTGGGGCTTAGATAAAAGTTCTCAGAAAGTGCATGCGTAGTGACGTAAGCGTTTATGAGAAAAAATCGCGGTAGAGTGAAGCCGTGAAAGTCGAAGCATGATATAGCGAGGGATCACTGTAGTTCCCTTCTCATCAGACATTACTACTTGCCTTCAACCTACCAAATATCTGTAGTCCTTTACTGACTTTTGAACATGCTGTGCCATCATCTGCCTACCTGTGCATGAAGAGGGCTTCATAAGCTATCTCTGTAAAGGATATGCAGCGATTCATGGGTACAGCAGTATGCAGTCCCTTGTCCTCCATTGCTTCAAATCAGCAGAGTTCTTACTACAGGATTACCACAATTTATACTGCAGTACACAAACAGAGTTTGTTTTGTTTGTGACACCCATTGTACACCCACCCTACCTTAAAAGGCCTCTCACTTTCTCTCAATTGCCCTTTGAAGACTTCTTTTTTTTTCTACAAGGTTTTTTCGGAAGTTTTTCCTTATCTTCTTGGAGAGTCAAGGCTGGAGGGCTGTCTAAAAAACCGGGTCCCCTTCAAGACCATTAAGGTATCATTGCCTGTGTGATTTTGGGCCATCCAAGAAATGAATTTCTGTTTTTCCCCTGCTCCTGCAGTTTAAGAGCTGTGTTATGGAATATCTTTACTTGTACTTACAAATTTGTGATCCAGTGTCCCAGGCAGTGAGAATTCGACTTGGAGAAGCAATCCTACTTCTCAGAGTTCATTATGTTGATTAAGCTCAGGCCAGATATATTGTTACTATCAGAGTCACCACCAGGTGGTCATGTTAGAGTTTGCAGTCTCCTTGGAAGACAGCATGGAGGAGGCCACAGAGATGAAGTGAGACAGGTATTCAGATATGGTGGAGGATGGTGTTTTCCTATAGAGGTAGACAATAGAGGGTTTGCTGGCCAGTTCTTTTGCAAGACAGTCCATCTTGTGGGTATCAATTGTCACAAGGAATCAACCCATCAGGAATAGGAGAGAGGCAGGGGAGAAGGCCTCAAGATAGCTGTGGTTTAGGAAAAGTGAGCCATGGTCTAATGCTACTTAGGCTCAGGTGGGGATCTGATCAGCCATGGCTGGGTCAACCAGGTTGAGGGTGTGTGATGATGAAATTCCCAAAGCACCCAATAATCCCAAGCTACATCACTGATGATATGCGTAAGATTTATGTACGAAGACCCTTTGTTATGACACTTGAAATAGGGCTTGGGTGCATTCTATTCTATTGATCATTGTTGAAATGTTTCTGTGCCTTGTTAGGAGTCCACCTGTGTTTAATTCCACTGATTGCATGTGATTAGAAAAGGCACACACTTGTCCATCGAAGATCCCACAGGTTTCTAAGGGTTCGATGGCCTCCATAATTTTAAAATGGTATCAAAATGGAGCCACCACCACTCTTTCTGAACCTGGCTGCAGATGCAAACTGAGCAATATGGAGGGTGGAGAAGGGCATGGCAAGAGAGGTGACCAAGAACAGAATGGTCATCTGGCCGGGCTTCAGACAACCTGTTTGGAGATAGATGAAACTTCCACAATGACAATCACCATTACAACACTCCACAAATCTGGGCGTTATGGCAGCATGGTCAGACAACACATAAAAGTCTGCTTAGAGTTTACAAAAAAGCACCTAAAGGACTCTTGGACTATGATAAACAAGATTAAACTGTTTGGCCTCAATTGTAAGCATCATTTCTAGAGGAGACCAAACATCACCTGCACAGTACCATTCCAACTGTGAAATGTGGTGGCAACATCATGCTGTGTGGGGTTGTTTTCTTTAATAGCAGGGATTGAGAGATTAATCAGGGTCAAGGGAAAACCAAATAGAGCAAAATACTCTAAATAATGTCCAGTGAGTTCTGGAGCAGGTTATCGGATTGGAGTGAAGGTTTACTTTACAGCAGGACAATTACACTAAGCACAAAGACAAATGGCCCAGACATGAGCCCATTTTAACATCTCTGAAAAGACATGAAAATAGCTGTCCACTGATGGTCTCTAAACTGATTGACAGAGTTTGAGAGGATCTGCAAGGAAGAACGGCAGAAGATCTCCAAATCCAGGTGTGTGAAGGTTGTTGCATTAAACCCAAGAAGTCTCCAGGTTGTATGCACTGCCAAAGGTGTTTCAGCTAAGTACTTAATACAGTGTCTGAACATGTGTGTCACCTTTTTTTAATACATTTGCAAAAATTTCTAATACCCTGTTTTCATGTTGTCATTCTGAAGTTTCAAGTGTTGTTTGATGAGGGGGAAAAAAATAATTGAAACGACTGCAGCACAGCACAATGTGAAAAAAGTAAAGGTCTGAATACTTCCTGAAGACACTGCATACTCATATGAACAGTGGGGGTCTCCATCTAAGAATTTGCTTTGTGGTATCGCTGTCTTAACACCTTCAAAGTTACTGTAATGCTGTTGGGAGAACAGCTTTTACATTATTCTATATATCTGAATGTTTGCCCGCATTTCACGAGAGAACTACTTAACGGATTTAGATTGGGTTTTTTCTATAATTTCCTTGAACATTCTGGTTGATTTTGCGACTTCTCTCATTATTTCTGAGAGAGAGGAGGATGTGGGCCAAGGGGAGGGTGCCGGGGCCCTACTCACTCACACGCCAACCTCCGTTTGAGTCAGTCTGCCTCTTGCCATGTGTTAGAGCGTACCTTGTTTCTGCTTAGCTAGCGATACCTATTTGTTCAACAGACATTATCATCTACACATTGTTAAGGAGTAACGTTTGATGTTTTTGAGAGAGAGATCAGAGCTACATGTGTTTTAGAGAGTAGCTGATGATTGCCAGAGATATCATGGCGATGTACTCTTCTCCCCACGTGGGGGAAGCTCTCCCGTCAGAGCTGAACATGATCAGATACAGTGCCAACGTTTGACGTTGGAGTGTACCTACCTTCCACTTGGCCAGAATTACATTTTTTTTATTGATTTTTAAAGTTTCTCCTGTTTCCCTACTACGTGGGTGAAGCCACAGGGAACAGCTAGTCATTAAAATTCATGAGGTAGTTCCTAAAGACTGTCAAATTTTGGAAGTAGATAAAACTCTGGGGTGCATACAAAAATAGCCAAACAATAGGAATGCTACAAAAATAAGTATAAATTGTTAGAGTGTCATTGTTTATTAGAATGTACAGTATATGTTTAAGCTCGAATAATGTGACCAGCGTGTTTACGCATGTAAGAATATGTGAAATGGAAACTGGGGACTTTAAGATGAGCATTTTACACATTTAGTCAAAAGTAACTTGATCAACATTTAACCAGACCATGGGAAGTTATCAGTTGTCTCAAACCTTGAGTGTGAAAAGGGACAGTCAGCAAGACACTATAAATACAAAGAATTTTAACCCTTAAACTGCCACATACTTGGGGGTTAACTTTTTTTTTTCCATGCAAAGAGCATCACAATTACTGCAACACTGATCATTTTACACATTTCCAATGAACTGTAAAAACTATTAAAAGAAACTACTGGAATATGACGCCATTAATGAAATTCAGTAAATCACTGAGCCAACTGCGGTTGAACTGGCTGCAAGCAAGCACACAGAGGTAAATGCTGATGCTTGCAGGCTAGTCTAATGCAGCGACTGAATCCCAGGGACAGTGCTGCAGGGGGTGGCAGTGGTCATGAGCTGGCTGCTCAACAAATGTACGGCACTGACTGATCAGCTCCGGCGTGCTGGCAAATTTCACTAGGAAGGAGTAGCATCCACTTGCAGAGCCACAGACTCTCTCTCTCTCAGACATTCTCTGCTCCTGGCGGAACTGTCATCTCTGACTTGTCATGGAGCACGTTTAAACTTTTGAAAAGAGACAAATGTTTGTTTGCAGTGCTTTGAATAAAGTTCCTTTTTTTTCTACAACCTCCTGTGTCTCTGTGCAAATCTGTGACCCAAGTGTCACAATATATATATATATATACATATATATATATATATATATATATATATACAGTGGGTACGGAAAGTATTCAGACCCCCTTCAATTTTTCACTCTTTGTCATATTGCAGCCATTTGCTAAAATCATTTTAAATTAATTTTTTCCCTCATTAATGTACACACAGTACCCCATATTGACAGACAAAAAAAAATAATTTTTGAAATTGTTGCAGATTTATTAAAAAAGAAAAACTGAAATATCACATGGTCCTAAGTATTCAGACCCTTTGCTCAGTATTTAGTAGAAGCACCCTTTTGAGCTAATACAGCCATGAGTCTTCTTGGGAAAGATGCAACAAGTTTTTCACACCTGGATTTGGGGATCCTCTGCCATTCCTCCTTGCAGATGCTCTCCAGTTCTGTCAGGTTGGATGGTAAACGTTGGTGGACAGCCATTTTTAGGTCTCTCCAGAGATGCTCAATTGGGTTTAAGTCAGGGCTCTGGCTGGGCCATTCAAGAACAGTCACAGAGTTGTTGTGAAGCCACTCCTTCGTTATTTTAGCTGTGTGCTTAGGGTCATTGTCTTGTTGGAAGGTAAACCTTCGGCCCAGTCTGAGGTCCTTAGCACTCTGGAGAAGGTTTTTGTCCAGGATATCCCTGTACTTGGCCGCATTCATCTTTCCCTCGATTGCAACCAGTCGTCCTGTCCCTGCAGCTGAAAAACACCCCCACAGCATGATGCTGCCACCGCCATGCTTCACTGTGGGGGCTGTACTAGACAAGTGATGAGCAGTGCCTGGTTGTCTCCACACATACTGCTTATAATTAAGGCCAACTCCCACATGGAGTTTGCTAAAAGACACCTGAAGGACTCTGAGATGGTGAGAAATAAGATTCTCTGGTCTGATGAGACCAAGATAGAACTTTTTGGCCTTAATTCTAAGTGGTATGCGTGGAGACAACCAGGCACTGCTCATCACTTGTCCAATACAGTCCCCACAGTGAAGCATGGCGGTGGCAGCATCATGCTGTGGGGGTGTTTTTCAGCTACAGGGACAGGACGACTGGTTGCAATCGAGGGAAAGATGAATGCGGCCAAGTACAGGGATATCCTGGACAAAAACCTTCTCCAGAGTGCTAAGGACCTCAGACTGGGTCGAAGGTTTACCTTCCAACAAGACAATGACCCTAAGCACACAGCTAAAATAACGAAGGAGTGGCTTCACAACAACTCTGTGACTGTTCTTGAATGGCCCAGCCAGAGCCCTGACTTAAACCCAATTGAGCATCTCTGGAGAGACCTAAAAATGGCTGTCCACCAAAGTTTACCATCCAACCTGACAGAACTGGAGAGGATCTGAAAGGAGGAATGGCAGAGGATCCCCAAATCCAGGTGTGAAAAACTTGTTGCATCTTTCCCAAGAAGACTCATGGCTGTATTAGCTCAAAAGGGTGCTTCTACTAAATACTGAGCAAAGGGTCTGAATACTTAGGACCATGTGATATTTCAGTTTTTCTTTTTTAATAAATCTGCAACAATTTCAAAAATTCTTTTTTTTTGTCTGTCAATATGGGGTGCTGTGTGTACATTAATGAGGGAAAAAATTAATTTAAATGATTTTAGCAAATGGCTGCAATATGACAAAGAGTGAAAAATTGAAGGGGGTCTGAATACTTTCCGTACCCACTGTATATAGGCCTATAGTAACAGATAGAGGCACTGTCGACCCCTTTAACCCTCAGACCAGACGTCAGACACCAGGTAAAAGTCCAAAGATGAATATTTATTATAATAATAAAGTGCACAAAGCACCACCACTCCACTATACTCAATAACAAATCAATAATCAAATAACAATAACCAATCCTCCACTCTCCCAGACGCTTAGCCACCCTGCCTCCCAACTCAGCTCACTCGTCTGGGGTTTCCCACAGTCCTTTATAGTCCCTGACCCGGAAGTGGTTCCAACCCTGCAGTCCATGACTTGTTATCACTTCCAGGTCAGATTAAAAGTCCTTTTCTTCATCCCGGAAGCACGTCGTTCCTTCTGGTCATGTGATCAGGATGCACTTCTGGGTTATAGGGCACATATAAGTCCTTGAGCCTCCCTGCAGCGTCCTCTGGTGGGCCCCACGGTGTCCAGCAGGGTCGGGAATAAAAACTCCATTGTCCATGATTCCCTGCTGGTCTTCGGGGTACACCCATGCTACAGGGAGGGCTGCATCTAGCGGCCTGGGGGTATTGGCCGGGATGAACAGCCGGCCATCTCCCACAATATACAGTATATATAAACATTGACATTCACTTAATGTCAAGAATAACAAGGTTCTAGCTGTGAGTTATGGTTTTAGAATACTGAGCTTCAAAAGTTTTGATTCTCCATTTATCAGGAGTATACAATCCTTTTCCTTTAATTTTGTTCCTATATATAAAAGCTGCATTTTCAGTTAAACACAATGCAAGTTTTATTGAAAATGTGACTCCTAAATAAAGATAAGTAAGACCCTTATTGTTGTAGACTATGTTTGTAAGTGAACAGCAAAGTCTTGATCAGGATGCTCAGTTTCTAAGCTGTTTTATCCTGTGGGATTACCGGCAAGTCTAGCGTGCCATTTGTAGACTGCGTTGATACAAGAGGAGGCTCTGCTCAGATCTGTCAATTCTAGTTGTGTTAATACATGAGTTGATTGGGCCGGCACAAATTAAAACACTCTGTATTGTCAGTACCAAAAACAAAATTGTATTAATAATTATCCATCCATCCATTATCCAACCCGCTATATCCTAACACAGAGTCACGGGGGTCCGCTGGAGCCAATCCCAGCCAACACAGGGTGCAAGGCAGGAAACAAACCCTAGGAAGGGCGCCAGCCCACACACAGCGCACACACACACACACCAAGAACACACTACGGACAATTTAGGATCACCAATCCGCCTAACCTGCATGCCTTTTGACTGTGGGAGGAAACCGGAGGAAACCCACGCAGACACGGGGAGAACATGCAAACTCCACGCAGGGAGGACCCGGGAAGTGAACCCGGGTCTCCTAACTGCGAGGCACCACCGTGCTGCCCTATCAATAATTATTCAGTACAAATTGTTCAACCATTTCAAGAAATATTTATAATTAACAATAACGATGGGTCAGTTGAACTGAAAGAAAAATTAATCTTCTTTGTTAATTCTAACAAACAGACTGATCGGGGAATATACTTAAGCATGCCCACTTCTATATATTATATATAAACAAAAGAACAATGTAATGGGGATAGAGATGTTTGCTTGTAATGTTCAAAAAAGTAATAAAACTGTACAATGCTGTTATAAAAATTAAAGAAAAAATGCAGATGGCATGAATTGGCTAAAAACAGATACACAGACAATTTCAAATATACAGAACTTAATCAACAAAGTGTCCTTTATTATTTACATCAATAGTTAAATCAAATATACACAACTCTATTATGCACAGTCAGTTTAACAGTCAGAAATAAAAAAGGCAAAAGACAAACAAAGCAAGTGACATGTTTATTAGAGGAGGTGTTGCGATGAAATCCCAAGTTTAAATGCCTTAGTGATGCTGTCTGTCCTCCTACTGCAACAGTTGGAAGCACAAGTTTGTCAAACTCTTCGCTCACTTTAAAAAAAAAAAAAAAAAAAATTCCTTTTACCAGTACTAAAAGTGTATTAATTCGTATTTTAAGTTTCACTTTAAACATATACAGTAGTTACATGTATATGTATTTAGTTTATATTCTTGTCTAAATTTACTACAAGTAAAATGGTATTCTGATTAACAGAATAATGGTGCCGAAAATAAAAAGAAAGGACCTTCTACCCCACAACACCACATGACATCCCACTCACTGTCTGCTGGTCCATCAGTGAACAGACCTTCTACCTCTGGTAGAGAAATCCTCTCAACTGTTCCTCAAGCTTTAATAAGAGCCGATCACAAACACAGAAGCAGAGAGGACGTTACTCACACAGACACTTTCTGTACTCATTACAGATTCACTGTATCCAAATGACCCTCTGGCATCAGCACATCCAAAATGATGTGAACTCCGTCGATCTTTTCAAAGGTACCTACAGCTCTTGACAGCACTTCATCCAGGTAGTTGTAGAGGTCATCTGTCAGCTCCTCATCTTCTACTGTATAGAGGTCATTACCCGGTGACCTTTCGGATCTTAATAATTTTTAAACCATTTGGATGACACCTTTTCAGATACAACAGCCTGTTGGACAAACAAATACAAGAATTTGGTGTTATAAAGTCATCATAGCTTTTTGCTACTAGATAGATTACAATAACAAAATTTTACTTGTTATCTGAACCAAGTTACCAGCAAGTGATCATCTGCTACATGGCCCTTTATGATAATCTCCAACAGTTTTTCATGTTGAGTTCTCCTGGAGGCCCTACTGATCTCTGCAGCCTTATAAACCCAAGCCACTCATTCCCAAGTCACCTGCCCCACTGCAGCCACACAGCCAGCCTGCTCTCCTACACTGTTGGCACACACAAATTAATACATCAAATTGTCATATGTAGTATTTGTCTTGTGCAAGCTATCTGGTTTTGGTCTGAACACTTCTGTTTTCTCATAAAAGTGGACACTTTGGAATAAAGTTCAAACTGTGAGAATTACTCTGTGGTTCACTACAAAAACTCTCATTGGTGGTAATCTCAATACAGTAGTTTTTTTAGAATACTGTACATCCATTATTTCATAGTATTATGAATACACCAATCTGGACAAAACCTAAAGTAATATGCAAGTCACTGACACGTCATCCTAAGATAAAAAGGTAAATACAGTGCTCTCCACTATTATTGGCACCCCTTGTAAAAATTAGTAACTAGGGTTAGAAAAAAAATCTGTTTGCTGAAGGAATGTCATCTTGCACTGAAAAAACTAGAAACATCTGACTTTTAACTGAAACAATTTAATTCAAAGAAAAACAAAGCCCTCATCAAGAAATAAATATTTTTTAAAATTAACATTTTTATAAGGTGTGTCATTAATAGTGGAGGGCACGTTAAATGAATGCCACAGTTAAAGGTATGCCACACATGAAGAAAAAAAATACATTATCAGCATCTTTAAAAGACTGTCAGTAAAATCAAAGGGTTCCTATATAGTCAGATAAAAGTGCATGCTGAGAGAGAATAAGAGAAAAAGTACTGAAATCATTTACAATCTAAACACAAATGTACATAAATGTACAAAAGTTACATAAAGCTTATTTACAGTTAATATTCAAATACCATCAACATGTCTATTCCACAGTCTACCGAACCAGTGGGGATGTCCTAGGAAAAGAACGAAAGAAAAAAGATACATGTGAAAGTCAAACGCTACAAGTGAATTACAAATTTAAGAAATGGGTATTTGCAATTTACCTGATTTTTCATTAACATCCAATTTCCAGAAGATATTCTTGTAGCAAGCTGACTGAAAGGAAAAAATATAAATGTCACAATTAAATTGAAAAGGCTCTGTGAACATCACGACTGTCAGTCTGATGCACATGGTGCACTGCCCATTGCAGGAAAGTTTTTTAACAGTTTAGAAATGGCAGGCATCATCTGCACAAAACTGCCATGAAATTTTATTAAAATTGACGATACCAAAGCATAGCAGATTATTTGGTATTACAATTTAGACACATTACTCCAAAATAAGGAATAAGCTCTGAAGTTGCAAATACAAACAGGCTAAGCTCTCTGCAGACCCCCTTTTCCTTTGTGTACCAGTAGATAGTTACAATTCAGCTCATTCATGTATCCTTCCATCTATTTTCTGAAACACTTATTAAGTTACCTGTTTTTTGAGAGCTGAAGATCATCTAAGTAGCATTGGTATAATTTTTGTGTTATGAATTATTGATAATTCATGCCATTTATGGATAGTTTTTTCATTGTTCACTATTTTAATTGTTGTTGTGATGTCACTATGGTGTCATGTTGGAAAATAGTGAAAATACCTGTTGCTAACCACATGTATTTATGTGACGTCATACTCAGAGATATCCATTCTTTGACAAAAATGCTCTTGTGTTAGAATTAGTGTGGGACAATCAACTCAGATTAGCTGTAGGATTTCAGACTTTTGATTGGTGAATTCAGAGCTTGAGTTAATCATTTATTTAAATATAATATGCAGAGCCACCACTTCCTAAATGCATGTCACGTATGATGTATGGGGGGAGTACTTCGAAGACCTCCTCAATCCCACTAACATGCCTTCCAATGAGGAAGCAGAGCCTGGGGACTCGGAGGTGGGCTCCCCCATCTCTGGGACTGAGGTCACCGAGGTGGTCAAAAAACTCCTTGGTGGCAGGGCCCTGGGGGTGGATGAGATACGCCCGGAGTTCCTCAAGGCTCTGGATGTTGTAGGGCTGTCTTGGTTGACACACCTCTGCAACATCGCATGGACATCAGGGACAGTGCCTCTGGATTGGCAGACTGGGGTGGTGGTCCCCCTCTTTAAGAAGGGGGACCGGAGGGTGTGTTCCAACTACAGAGGGATCACACTCCTCAGCCTCCCTGGAAAAGTCTATTCGGGAGTTCTGGAGAGGAGGGTCCGTCAGATAGTCGAACCTCGGATTCAGGAGGAACAATGTGGTTTTCGTCCTGGTCACGGAACAGTGGACCAGCTCTACACCCTTAGCAGGGTCCTGGAGGGTGCATGGGAGTTCGCCCAACCAGTCTACATGTGTTTTGTGGACTTGGAAAAGGCGTTCGACCGTGTCCCTCGGGGAATCCTGTGGGGGGTGCTCTGAGAGTATGGGGTACCGGACCCCCTGATAAGAGCTGTTCGGTCCCTGTACGATCGGTGTCAGAGCTTGGTCCACATTGCCGGCAGTAAGTCGAACCCATTTCCAGTGAGAGTTGGACTCCGCCAGGGCTGCCCTTTGTCAATGATTCTGTTCATAACTTTTATGGACAGAATTTCTAGGCGCAGCCAGGGTGTTGAGGGGGTCCGGCTTGGTGGACTCAGGATTGGGTCACTGCTTTTTGCAGATGATGTTGTCCTGTTTGCTTCATCAGGCCGTGATCTTCAGCTCTCTCTGGATCGGTTCGCAGCTGAGTGTGAAGCGGCTGGGATGGGATCAGCACCTCCAAATCCAAGACCATGGTCCTCAGCCGGAAAAGGGTGTAGTGCCCTCTCAGGGTTGGGAGCGAGATCCTGCCCCAAGTGGAGGAGTTTAAGTATCTCGGGGTCTTGTTCACGAGTGAGGGAAGAATGGAGCGTGAGATCGACAGGCGGATCAGTGCAGCGTCCGCAGTGGTGAAAAAGGAGCTGAGCCATAAGGCAAAGCTCTCAATTTACCAGTCGATCTATGTTCCTACCCTCACCTATGGTCATGAGCTATGGGTAGTGACCGAAAGAACGTGATCGCGAATACAAGCGGCTGAAATGAGTTTTCTCTGCAGGGTGTCTGGGCTCTCCCTTAAAGATAGGGTGAAAAGCTCAATCATCTGGGAGGGGCTCAGAGTAGAGCCGCTGCTCCTCCGCATCGAGAGGAGTCAGATGAGGTGGCTCGGGCATCTGATCAGGATGCCTCCTGGATGCCTCCCTGGTGAGGTGTTCCGGGCGCGTCCAACCAGGAGGAGGCCCCGGGGAAGACCCAGGACACGCTGGAGGGACTATGTCTCCTGGCTGGCCTGGGAATGCCTTGGGATTCCCCCGGAAGAGCTAGAAGAAGTGGCCGGGGAAAGGGAAGTCTAGGCATCTCTGCTCAAGCTGCTGCCCCCGTGACCCGACCTCGGATAAGCAGAAGAGGATGGATGGATGGATGGATAGCCAATTATTTATTACCATGATGTAGACCTCAAGACATACACACATTGTTGAAGGCTGCTAACGTTAGTCAACAAATGAAGTGTTCGGAGTGTGGCTGCTTTGAGAAAGTTTCTAAATTTCACCAACATACAGGCTGTCTTACTTACCAGTTAGTTATTGGCTTAATCATGGAAAAACACAGTCCAACCAACAAAAAAGATCAAATACCTCAGATTAACTTCAATTGTTGGCTCATTTTATTGATAGCAAACGTTACTGATTTAGTTAATGCTTTATTGCTATCTGCTGTCATTGGAAGGACAAATGAAGTTTAGATAATTTGTAATTGCTGGTGAACATTTAAAACTAGCCAGTAACCTGGCCATATACTCACTTTCTGTCATCTTTTCTCCAGAAAACGTTTGCTCCAGCCGCTGACTAGCAACCGGTGAACCCGATTGATGATGGAGGCTTTCTGTTCTTTTAATCTGAAGAAGGGAGCTAAAGCAGAAAGACTGTCAGCATCCCTTTTTGCTTGCTGTGTGTTTGAGTGAGGAAAATGACAGCTTCCATTTGAATAAAAATGCTTGAGACTATTTCTGTCTTCACAACAAAAAAGCTGATTTTCTCGGAAATCTAGACTTAGTTCCTTCTCTCTAATGCAAGTCTGTGACCCACACACCATATTATTCTCATATGATCATTTTTCTGCTCAAAGGTTGATCTTTGATGGCTCATGAGACTTGGGAGACATGAGATATAACTGACTTAAACGGAGTCGGTTCTGTGAGATCTCTTTCTAGTCTTGTTTTAATCTCCTTTAAGACTTTATATTTTTACTTATTATTAAATGGGTGTCTTACACAATTTTAGAGATGATTGGTTACATTTCATTTGTTTTTCCAATTGCAGCACAGGCAGGTGAAGAGACTTGCTCATGGTCAAACAATGGTGTCAAGTAGTGAGATTTCAACCCACATCTTCAGGATTTGAAGTCCAGAGTCTTAACCATTACACCACACTGCCTGCCTTTTCTACTAAAATGAGTAAAATGCATCAAAGCAATATACATTGAAGCAACTAATACTATTAATATTGTTTTATAGTCATAGTAAAGTGTTTACAATAAACATCTGTTTATACATTTCACTGTTTATTACTGAGCACATAATGCAAATAGTTTCAAACTGAAAAAAAAAAGCATTCAGTCACTACTTGGAAAATCTGAGCCAATGTTATGACTTTGCTGAGATCTCTAATGGAACTCTAGAGGAGTCAATTGTGACAATACACATTTTTTTTTGTCTCAGGAGAAAAATCTGAAAATCAGGGGACAAAAGAAAATGTCTCCATTTTATTTTTTTCTGATCTCTGTTGTCTAGAAAAAAACCCCAAAAGATATTAAGGAGATCTCTTTTTTGATTTTTTTGTTCCCAAGGGTCATTAGTAGTTCATGTGTGTGTGAACTCTTCACCGCCGGTCCCTCCCTTGAGCATGTTCTCGTAAAGCCTGCTTCTCAGACTTTCTCATTATATTTAAGATGTCCTTCACACCTCCTGTCTGGTTTTATACTTGACTTCTTTGAAGGAGACTCTCTCAGTGTGCCTCATACACTTTTAACTCCTCTTCGTGTGCCTCACACTCGCACTTTCTCTTTTGATCGTGTCACCAGTCGATCTGACCAATCACAGCAAAGCCAAACTGACCAATTAGATTGCTCAGCGGGACTGGACACACAGACCTGAGTGTTTTATTATATAGTAGATAGGCAGATAATAATTATTATTAGTAGTAGTACTAGTAAAATTAAAATTGTTTTTGTTATTGTATCTCATGTCATAGGCGATACTATTGCCTATATGAAGTAACAAAGAGTAACCGCACATTGATACTAGGGAATCCATTTGAACAGCAACTTGAAATTGCAATGCGTCAGTCTGTTGCATCCGCATTATCTGTGCCAAGAAACTTGCCATCACAGAATGATGACAAGAAACTGGATGCATCAGTAAAAGCTGAAATGACGGTGTTTCAGAGCAACAGCAAGCACGGGCATTGTTTAGAACAAGTGTATCAGTATCTGATAATTGTGCCACCTACTTCAGTGGAGGCAGAGCGTGCTTTCTCAGCGGCTGGCATACTTCTGCACAAAGGTGTGCTCTTGCCTGGATGACCGCACACTTGACATGTTAATAATAATTCATTACATTTATATAGTGCTTTTCTCAGTACTCAAAGCGCTATCCACACAGGGAGGAACTGGGAAGCAAACCCACAATCTTCCACAGTCTCCTTACTGCAAAGCAGCAGCACTACCACTGCACCACCTGTGAAGACGCTGTGCTTTCTATGCTCTTATTACCACAACTAAAGATACGTGTACTTATATGACAGCATGAACTGCTTGTAGATAAGGTTAATCTTTTATTTGTGTCAACATATTGCAGTAGATTTATTAAAAATAAGTGTCGGTCATTCTAAAACCGTTCACATGTGAGATGCCCGTGCACTGTGTCATCCCCGGGAGCCTGGGATTCCCGGGAATGAACTGCGGGATTCCCTAATTCCCGGGAATGGATAAACCCATCCAGGAATGGATTCCCTAATTGATACCTGGACCATTGTTATTATTATTATTATTATTATTATTATTAGTAGTAGTAGTAGTAGTAGTAGTAGTAGTATTCATGTCATGCGAATTTGTAACCCACTTAGTCCTCAACAGGGGCTGCTAGAGCCTATCCCAGCTTAGACAGGGCATAAGTCAGAAACAAGCCAGTCCATCGCAGGGTGAATACACACACACACACACGCACACACACACGCACACGCACACACACACACATGCACACGCGCACACGCGCACACACACTGTGGTAAAAATCAACATCTAAAGAAAGAAACTTATTCTGTAACAGGACAAATCAGTAATCAGGCAGAAGAAAAGGTTGTCCATCTGTGTCATTTATTACTCTTCAACTAATGTTTGAATAGGGAGCATTCTTCTGCAGCATGATCAGAATGGTTAAACATTAAAGATATAGGTTTGTTTAATAAGCAACTGAATTAACATACAGTGTCAGTCAGTACCTACATTTACTCTGGTTGGTTTGTTGGTTTATACCCAAGTGATCTATATAAAATAAAAGTATATTTTGATACATTCTGGTTCTTCTTATACTCATACTCTTTGGGTTGAGCCACCACCCTTAATATTTCTGTGCATATAACAACTGTTCGATCTTGTTGAATACAGGATTGCTTAGCCATCCTTCAGTACATTGTGTGTATTACATTTTTGTCTTGTCCTTGACCTTCATCTGGTTTCCTGATATGTCTGAAAATGTTTCTGGCAGGTATTAACACTTTATGTTATTTCTTTTAGATGAATGATGTACTACCCTAAAATTATTCTTAAAACAGCACACCAACCACACACTAGGGCCAATTTAGGTTCATCATTTCAGCTAATCTGTGTGTCTTTGGACTGTGGGAGGAAATTGGAGCACCCAGTGGTATCCCACACAGACACAGGGAGTAGCAGCAGTAGTAGTAGTAGTATTACTAATTATGCCTTAATTTATAAAGGAAATAAATCTGTCAGCATTAGTGTAAATTCCCTGAGTTTGTAGAAGGTTCCCCAGCTGTGGAAAACATTTTGTGTGGTCCCAATGGCAAAGAAAGATCCTTCTAGTGATCCCAAAAAAACCAAACCAGTTGCTCTTACTTCATACATCATGAAGACCCCTGAGAGGCTGGTCCTAAAATGATTATGACACCTGGTTTCAGTATATCTGGATCCTCTGCAGTATGTTGATCAAACACATGTAGATGTTGAGGATGCTCTCATCTACATACTCCACAAAGCCTACTCCCACTTAGACAAAGCTGGCACCACAGTGGGGATCATGTTATTTGACTTTTCTGGTGCTTTTAGCACCATTCTGCCATATTGATTGGGGAAAAAGCTGAAGACTTTGAATCTCAATGACCCACAGTTTCCTGGATCATGGACTACCTGACCAACAGCCGTCAGTTTGTGAGGATGATGGACTGTGTGAGTCAGAAATGGTGGTGTGTAATACTGGAACACCTCAGGGAACTGTCCTGTCCTCCTTCCTGTTTACCTTCTGCACAACAGACTTCCAGCACAATACCAGCACTTGCCATCTACAGAAAATTTCAGATGACTCCTCCATCATAGCCTGCATTAATAATGGAGAAGAGACAGAGTGCAGAAAAGTTGTGGAGGACTTTATCTACTGGGACAAAAATCTTCAACTCAACATCAACAAGACAAAAGAGCTGTTGGTGGACTTCTGGTGTGCCAAGGAACATCTGAGACCAGTCACCATCCAGGGTGAGGACATGGAAGTGGTGCAGAGCCAGAAGTACCTGAGGTTTCACTTAAACAGCAAACTGGACTGGTCTGAAAACACAGTGGTATTGTATAAGAAGGGCCAGAGCAAACTGCACTTCCTAAAGAGACTCGGGTCTTCTGATGTGTGCAGCAAGCTGCAGGAAATGTTCTACCAGCCCATGGTAGCCAGTGGGGTGTTAATAATAATAATACATTTTATTTATACAAAGACACCTTCCTATGCACTCAAGGATACCGAACAAACAATAAACAAAAAGCACATTATAAACATAATTTAAAGTAAGTGTTCAATGCTGCAGTCTCCTGGGGAAGCAACCTGAGCAAAAAGAAGCACAATGCCTGAACAAACTTATAAGGAAAGCTTGTTCCACCACAGGGTGAACCCTGAACACACTGAAAGCTGCTGTGGAAAACTGGATGATGGCAAAACTGGGTGCCATCCAGAAAAATCCCCTCTGCCCCCTCCAGAAGGCGCTCTCTTGGTGCACTTTTAGCCACAGACTCATTCCACCATGGTGTACTAAGAACAGCCCCTGGGGGTCTTTTCTGCCTACTCCTATCAGACAGTTCAATGCTTCCTCCTGACGAATCCTTTAAGTTCATTTTGAAAAATCTGCACAATATTTATTTCTTTATTTCTTTACTTATTTATTGATTGGTTGAATTATTGTCCTGCAAGTCTGTATCCTTGTTTTTTTATGTTTCTGCTGCTGTGTGCATTCAAATTTCCCCACAGGATTAATAAAGTTTATCTAATCTAATCTAATCTAAATACAACTGATGTCCAGATCTAAGGATTGACTTCTGAATTGCAGTTACCCTCCCAGTTGCAGTTGCATCTGCTGAGCGAATTTTTAAAACTTAAGCTCATCCAGACACACAAGAACGTAAGAGCAGCTTGGCTACCATGAGCATCACCACAGACCTTGCACAGAAGGTGTTGTATGATGACTTAGGACTTTGATTATGAAACAAAGAGACCGAAGAAACTGCTAAACATTAAATTTCAAGTTTTGATTATTTTAAAAAAAGTATGTTTATTTGACATTAAAAGGTTATGATTAAGTGTGTAGTGAGTTCTTCTTTGTTTATTTATTATATATTTATTGTTTAAATTGCAGCTGTCATAAGAAATACTAATGTAGTGGATTCAGGAAGAGGGGAGACTGATGGATGGGGCTGCCAAGAAGAAGATTCCGCTTAGGGCCCCAGTTTGGCTAGTGGAGCCACTGGTCTTATGTCTAATAATCTTCTGCTAGATTATTATCGGGCGGCACGGTGGAGCAGTGGGTAGCGCTGCTGCCTCGCAGTTGGGAGATCTGGGGACCTGGGTTCGCTTCCCGGGTCCTCCCTGCGTGGAGTTTGCATGTTCTCCCTGTGTCTGCGTGGGTTTCCTCCGGGCACTCCGGTTTCCTCCCACAGTCCAAAGACATGCTGGTTAGGTGGACTGGCGATTCTAAATTGGCCCTAGTGTGTGCTTGGTGTGTGGGTGTGTTTGTGTGTGTCCTGCGGTGGGTTGGCACCCTGCCCAGGATTGTTTCCTGCCTTGTGCCCAGTGTTGGCTGGGATTGGCTCCAGCAGACCCCCGTGACCCTGTGTTCGGATTCAGTGGGTTGGAAAATGGATGGATGGATGGATAGATTATTATCAGCTAAACCTATAAGAAATTACATAAAAAAGATGATCCAATGCATGATGCATTTATTTTTCTTTTGGTGAGATGTTTTTGTGTTTTAAAGTAATTATGTTTTAAATTATAAAGAAATGTTAAATCCCAAATTATAAAACATGTGCCAGTGGCCAACTGTCACATATGCATATAGTTTTTCGATGCAATGAACATCACACAAAAATAAAAGCACATCAAAATGCAATCACTATTCTTCACAAAATCCCGGATGTAACTAAAAGAATAATGAAATATGCCACCAAAATTTATAATATGAGAACATATATTATCATGATAGGTTTTCTCCGTCTACTTCATGAGATTATCTTTCTGTCAATTCATTTGCTTATTCAAATATTGCATTGTTCTGATTCTGGAGCCTCCACCTTGAGGAGGGTGCCAACCATGGACATGGCATCAGTTGACAGCCACATTGCCCAGTAGAGTCACCACTTAACCTTTATGTCTTGGGGCTGTGAAAGGACACTTGATTAATTGAAGAAAACAAGACATAAGGAGAACCTGCTAACTCCACACCAACAATGAGTGGGCTGATCTGAACCCACTCTGCTAGAGCTGTGTGGTCACAGTGCTGAGCACTGCGCCAGATCTGTGATTTAACACTTACCAACTAGGGTTAAGTTATTAAAGCCAAAACCAGACTGTCCACATGTGATTATGTCTCTCATTCGAAAGAGATAAACACAAATAGCATGCAGACATTTGTAAAATTGAAAACCAGACTAATTTACCTACATTAAGATAGGTTAGTGACAGATACACAAATTATAAAAATGAACTGTCTGCATTACCTTCAGTGTCTGCCATTAAACAGGACATAAAATCAACATCCATCCAAAGTCTTAAGCATTGATCCATGTGTCAACTGGAACATGTATTAATTTACAAAAATATATAATACATCATATTTGACTAGTAAACATTTCTTTTCTTTTATTGCAAATTAAATTGTCCAAATAAAAAGTTTGAATAACTAGGTAAGTTCATGCAGAGAAAAACCTACAACTGCAAGATGGCTGTTCGCTGCCCCCTAGTGTTGGTAAACAGTATTGGCTCACCCACCTCCAAGGCTTCAACTTTGACAGAAAAAATAAAAGATGCAAGTGACCATGTTTGTGACAATGTGTGACAATGAACACTGCTTCGCAATACTCCAAATGAGTTGCATGGGTAAATCAGTTTGAAACTGCTCTCATCATGACAAGTAAAAATATAAGAGTATTGGATAAGTGGACTGATGAATCAAAATTTGTAATCTTTGTTTCATCACGCAGGGTTTTTGTATGCCATCGAGTTGGTGAAAGGATGGATCCTGTTAAACATGGAGGAGGAAGTGTGATGGTTTGGCGTTCCTTTTCTGGAGGCAGAGTTGGTGGCTGGCATTCTGAGTCAAAGTTTAGCTGTTATATCAGCAAAATGTGGCTGGTTTGATGAATCACAAATGTGAATAAAATGTTGTACACTTAATAATTCCTTGATTTATTTTTTTATTTTCCATTGTTTATTTGTTCTATGCCTTGATTTCATGAAACACTAAGACATTAAACAGCATTCACTTCCATAAAAACTGAAACAACTGATTTGTGCTAAAACTTTTGACCAGTAGTGTAACTTATGGTTAACTAGTCATTAAGCCCGTTACAATAACGGGCGCTAGAACAGTTGTGCATAAACATTAGTAGGAACAGTCTATATTAAATGGCAAGGGACTTTGACCTCATTCTTTTTGTTGGTCGTATTTCTCTTTGTCTTTCAGCCTTTCTTTTGTTGATGTTTACTTGCTGAGCTGACTGTTCTTCGTGGCCTGCTGCCGTGTATTGTGTGTCTTTAATTTTCCGTGACAGTAATACTGTCTTGTACGTCCGCTGGCTTGTATGTCCGTAATATACCTTTAATTTTCTCTGGCTGTAATACAGGCTCGTGCGTCGGTAATTTGCCTTTAATTTTCTCTGACAGTAATACTGGCTTGTATGCGGCTGTAATATGCGTCACTGTATTGTGTGCCTTTTATTTCCTCTCGCAGTAATACTGGTTTGTATTTCTGTAAAACGCCTCTAACTTTCTCTCACAGTAATATCGTGCATCGCACCGTGCCCCGCGCATGCGCACTTCACCAGAAGACACACACACAAGGACACCTGGACGCACAAAGGGATTTTATTAAAGAGGATACCTAACTTAATTGTTTTACATCATTATTTCATTACCTAGAAAAAATTCTCTTGTATAGAAAATGGCACCCTAAACCCTGCCTCGTCACCCCACCCTATGCTCTGGCCCCTGTGACAGAACACAGTATATACCAGACAATGGGCCCGTCATGAGTGACAACACATTCATTCTAAGGTCAGGAGAGAAAGGAGAAGAGCAAAAGTTTGAAATCCCAATGATATCTACCATTATTAAAAGGCAATGTGAAGATTAAGAGTACACTATCTCCAGATAATTCATCTCCAGCCTTGACTTCTAAGGTGAGACCGATAAGATTTCATTAATATCAGAAGACAGATCATGCCCAAGTTTGATAGTTCTGCAGCTAAACGTTTTGCCTCATACATTTACATATTTTTCAATAGTGAAGAGGAAAAGAATTTTTGCAAAACTTTGGGATTTGCTTCACAAAAACAATTGCAGAATAAATAGCATTTGCCAGCCAGTGCCATTTATGCCATTGTCAATATATCTGCAACCTTTTCCTTCAGGTGCACATGCATTGTCCGATGTGTGTGGCCACTGGTCAGTATCCAAATGGATCATGGCTTACAGAGTGAGGAAAAGTGGAGTGCAGATGATGTTACTTCAAACCTGAGTGGTGCGAGGCAGAATCAGCAGTGTGAATGTGCAGGCTGCATATGAGGCAGGTGAGACAACATGGAGCCGTCTAGAGGTCAGAGAACCAGCAGTACTGGAGGACAATCGAGGAAGGTGACAAAGGTTTTAGGCACAGGGAGAAATACTCCCTGCTTTCCATCCCAAAACACTTTAAAAACCTCATTTTAGTGATTTTCTCCTATTCACAATTACATTAAAAATTTTAAGGGCACTTTTGCAAAACTGTATGCAAAACAAAACTCAATTATCTTGCTCGTCACTATTCTTGAAATTTTAAGCAAACCTGTATCTATATTTCAGGATATTAAAGACTTTGAGAAATGTTTAAGTAATCGCTTTGAGGCAACATTTAAAGCTATGCTAGAAAAAAAAGAGGAAAAAATAGAAAAAATGCAAGTACTGTAAGTCTGAATATAAATTTAGAGCACTTGATGCTCAGCTTGAGAGCATTAAGCAAGCATTTACGACATGTATTGAAATAGTCAAAAAAATAGATTCCATTTCTTCACAGAGTCTTTAGAGCCGAAGAAGATGAACCGCTCTTTTATACCCCACTTTCAGAAGGGTGGGGACTCATTTGAGCGTGTTCTTTTCACCTGTCAGAGGCAGGCAATTCATGTCTGGACATGTCGATCGGCCTGGCAGGGTATGGACAGGAACATGTCTGGGCATGTCCTCAGGAGAAGGATCAGGGAGTTGGGAGGCCAGCCCACAAACAGATGTTGACAGGCCGGGGGACCGACACTCATCAAACTGCTCTTGACACAATGCCTAGCCAATCAGGAGGGTGGGGGCTGGGGGCGGGATTAAGGTGAGACCGACATCCATCAAACTGCTCTTGACACTTTGCCTAACCAATCAGGTGAAGGGGTGGGATTAAGGCAGGGTTAGGGATGGGACAGATTGTCATTCACCAATCCACCGTCAGGGAGCGGGACGCATCATTCAAACCCACCAATCAGAGGAAAGGGGGCGTGGCCAAAAGGTCATAAATCATTTTGATTGACAGTTTGACAAAATGTACCTGACATATACTACTGTCTCCCAAATGGAGGCAAAGATTGCTTGCAATGCCATGAGGACAGCCTTACCACCAGCCTGGCAAAGTTCACCCCGGATACCACAGATCCCTGCAGACTTACCTCCCCTCAGCTGGTTCACCGCCTGTGCAATCTCAGTGAGATTGGGGGGTTCACAGCTAATTGGAGGATCAGCCTCAAGAACCATGGACACAGAGATATCCAACGTCCTAGCCGGAGGATCAGCTTTGAACAACTGCTCAAAGTAGCCAGCCTAGCAGGTCACAACTGCAGTGTCATCCGTAAGGACCGTTCCATCAGCTGCCCTGACTGCGACTCTCCGAGGTGCAGATTCAGATGTGCGTAATGTTTCAATTCCTCTGTAAGCAGGACATGGGTCGCTAGACCACAGATGGTGTGTCACTTGCTCACAGATTCCTCTAACAAACGCCTCTTTATCTGCCCTCAGAGCCCTCGCAGCCGTCCCACTCAGTTCCCGGTACAGACCAGAGTTGCCATTGAGCCGTGTGCTGTGACTCCTCTCGATGATATCCAGGGTGCCCTGCGAGATGAAACACCTCCTTCTGGGAACACCGGTAACACCAACACAACCCTCAGCAACCTTCAGGGTCTTGTCATGGAAGGTCTCCCACATCACATTAGGATCGGCAGTCATACCCAAATCTGAAAGTTCCTCACACAAACTGCATGAAAACCCATTAGAAACAGACTGGTCTTGGAGTCTGGCCAAGTCCAGGCTCATTTTCCTAGCAGGTGGTAACCTACTGGACCTAAGCTGGATCCTAAGAGTAGCAACAACAAGTCTATGGTCAGATTTCACAAACTGGGCACTTCTGTAGACCCTGCAGTTTTGCAAGAACCTTCAGCGTCTACCCACGAGGATGTGATTAATCTCCTTCACCGCACCACCAGTTTTGGAGTACCAAGTCTAACGATGCGGTTCAGGGCGCTGGAGCCAAGATCCAGTGATTCGCAGCCCCTGACCTTTTGCAAAGTCAAGGAACATGGAGCCACTTTCACCACGGTCACCAGACCTATGGGGACCGAGACAATCTTCATAGCCAGCCCTGTCAGTGCCAGTGGCTGCATTGAAATCGCCCATGACCAGAGGAGTGTCACCCCATGGGCACCCATCAACCACCAAGCGAAGCTGCGAATAAAATGTCTCCCTCGCCGAGACATCACTCACCGCGGTCGGAGCATACACTGAGACAACAGACAAGGTACCCAGGGAGTGCCGTAATCTGAGTCCCATAATACGCTCGTTGAAAAGAGTAACATTGGACACCATTGGAAGAAGCCAATCCGCTACAGCAACAGCTACTCCCTGAGTATGACAGCCATCAGACCGACCAGACAAATAAAAGGTGTATCGAAATACAGAGATCTGGCCAGTCCCCGGTCTGCGCAGCTCAGAGAGTGCCGCCACTGAAATGCGGAGTTTACGCAGCTCCTCCGACAGCAGAGGAAGATGATCATCTTGCCGGAGAGGCAAGACGTTCCATGCGCCCACCCGTATGGGCCTCCTCAAATTGGGACCTGAGTGCTGCCATGCAGTAGGCAATGCCTCAGCACCACACCAGTTCCGATCCCCAACAGACCTGACCTATTGGCTCTCCAACAGTTTTGACTCTTACGGGGATGGGGCTCCCGAGGGCTTTCCCCCATCTCCATCATGATGCAAGCAGCCTTCCTATGGACGGCTGCAGCAGAGCTACTCCTGTGGAGAGCAAAAAGGAGTCCTTTCTGTAGTCTCTGAGCTTTGTGAAGTTTTTTTACGGTGGCCGGAGTGCTAATCCTGCCACCAACTCCCATAATATCCCTGCAAGTTGGAGGACCGCTTGTGGGGCCGGATGCAGTTTAACGTCATACCCAGGACTTAAGCTAATAATAATAAGTAAATTGATGAGTTTAATAAGCAGATAAAGATAAATGGAGAAGAAAAAGAAATGGGAAGAGAATCTGCTTCCTCAGTGCTTTAAGAGCTTAATCTAAAATGTTATTGATTAGATCCTACCAGGTTTTGTAAAAGTTCTGCACAGATCCTCTAAGTGAGAATTTTATTTTTTCCAATTTCAAATAATATTAAACATCAGATACCCACTGACTTAAAGGAGGAGAGATATGATTCTTCCAGTTGAGCTGAATAAGTCTACGTGCCAATAGTGTAGTAAATCACAGTTTGTTTGTCCTTCTCCACTTTAAGCCCATCTGGAAGTACACAAAACATGCCTGTTAATGGGTTAGGAGGTATTGTGACACCAAGGCTGTCTGAAAGGCATTTAAAGATTTTGGTCCAGAATGATGTTAATTTGGTGCAGGCCCAAAACATGTGACCCAGTGAGGCTGGAACTTGATTGCAGTATTCGCAGGTTTGATCTTGCCATGGAAACATTTTGGACAATTTTAAATGAAACAGATGTGCTCAATATATCATTTTGAGTTGAATAACTGTATGCTTTGCGCATATGGAACTCGAGTGAATTCTCTGTCTTGCTACTTTCCACTCCTTTTCTGATAGGTTGAGTGAGAGATCCATTTCCCACTGTCCTCTTTGATCTTTGAAAGGGAGGGACTGTAAAATGGTTTTATATATTGCAGAATGCTGTCTGAGTCCTCGAAACTGAGCAATATTGTTTCCAGCATAGAGGAAGGTGGGAGATGAGGAAGATCGGGCAGGTTTTGTTTAACAAAGTTTCTGATTTGAAGATAGTGAAAGGAAAGTTAAATTTGGAATGTAATTGTTCATGGGATGCAAGGGCGTTGTCTATGTAAAGATCTCTAAGTGATTTAATCCCAAATGTTTTCCACATATTTAAAACTGCATATGTTTGCAAGGATGGAAAAAGGTGGTTCTCATGCAGAGGTGCCACAGATGAAAGATTCTCTATCTTAAAATGCTTCCTATATTGGTTCCATATTCTGAGTGAGTGAAGTACAATTGGGTTGTTAGTATATTAGCGATAACTTGCATTTATAGGGGCACAAAGCAGGGAATATAAAGAAGTACTGCAGGATTTTATTTCTATTGCGCACCAAGCCTGTGTATGTTCATCTATTTGAGTTCAGGTTTTTATAGCTTGTATGTTTGCTTCCCAGTAATAAAACTGAAAGTTAGGTAGAACAATGCCACCTTCTGCCTTAGGTCTTTGTAGGGTCGCTCTTTGGATACGTGGATGTTTTAAGTTCCAAATAAATGAGGTTATGGGTGAATCTAATTGCTTAAAAAATGATTTATTGATGTATACTGGAATGTTTTGAAATAAAAAGAGAAGCTTAGGAAGGATATTCATCTTAACAACGTTAATTCTTCCAGCTAGAGTGAGATGAAGGGTTGACCATCTATGCAAGTCTTGCTTAATTTTTTCCATACAGACGGCGAAATTTTGTTGATAAAGAGCTTTATGTTTACTTGTTATGTTTACCCCTAGGTATTTAAACTGATCTGCGATGATAAAAGGGAAGGTGTCCAATCTAATATTGTATGCTTGAGAATTCACTGGGAAGAGCACACATTTATTCAAATTAAAATTCTGTAAGTGCTGTTAGGACTGCAGGCACAGTATTTTGTGGGTCTGATACATACAGTACCATATCATCTGCATATAGAGAAATTTTCTGTCCCAGTCCTTCTCTGATAATCCCCTTTATCTGATAAGCATTTCGACAGTGTACTGCCAGTGGCTCAATGGTGATTGCAAAAGCAGTGGTGACAAGGGGCATCCTTCTCTGGTACCACGTTCTAGTTTAAAGTAGTCGGAGCAAATGTTGTTAATACAAAAGATGCTTCTGGATAGGTATACAGTAGTTTGATCCATGCACAAATGTTCAGGTCAAACCCAAATTTCTCTAATGTAGTGAAAAGGTAGTTCCATTCAATCATATCAAATGCTTTTTCTGCATCCAACAATAATAATATCTCTGGGGTGTTTAATGTAATATATTCATCCTCAAAATCAAACAGGCGTTAAAGACTGGAAGCTAAGTGTCGGCCTTTAATAAATCCCGTTTGGTCTTGTGATATTACTGAAGGCAGCACTTTCTCCATCCTTCTAGCTAGGACTTTGGAGAGTATCTTAAAATCATTATTCAGAAGTGAAATTGGTCTGTATGATGCACATTGTAATAAGTCCTTATTTTGATTAGGAAAGATAGTGATTAATTCTTGAAAAGTTTGAGGTATAATTTGATTGTCTCTAGCTTCTGTAAATGTTGCTAATAAGAGGGGAGCTAGCTGAGTGGAGAATCTATACTAATAAAAGGCAAAGCCCTCACTGACTGACTGACTGACTGACTGACTGACTGACTGACTGACTCACTCACTCACTCACTCACTCACTCACTCACTCACTCACTCACTCATCACTAATTCTCCAACTTCCCGTGTAGGTAGAAGGCTGAAATTTGGCAGGCTCATTCCTTACAGCTTACTTACAAAAGTTAGGCAGGTTTCATTTCGAAATTCTACGCATAATGGTCATAACTGGAACCTGTTTTTTGTCCATATACTCTAATGGAGGAGGTGGAGTCACGTATCGCGTCATCACGCCTCCTACGTAATCACGTGAACTGAAAACAAGGAAGAGATTTACAGCACGAGTCAAACGCGGGAACGAAGGTAAATGACGTTACTTGTTGAGTGTCTTTTAATACTGTGTAAGCATACATATTAACACGTGCAATTAAACGTGTGCATTTACAGGATGATTTCTCAGGCTTAAAAGCTCGCCTTTTATCAAACGCGGGAACGAAGGTAAATGACGTTAATTGTTGAGTGTCTTTTAATACTGTGTAAGCATACATATTAACACATGTGCAATTAAACGTGTGCATTTACGGGGTGATTTCTCAGGCTTAAAAGCTCGCCTTTTATTAAAAAGATAAATGCAAACTGTTTTCATTCTGAAGGGCACAAACCACGTTGGATTTCAGCCGTTAAACAAGCAAAAATGTCGGTACACCAGATAAATAAGCGCAACATATTATCAGTTGTATTGTATGCTTACAATACATATAGAAATGTGTTAATCGTTAACAAATAGTATGGGATGGTGTTTTTCGACTTGCGCCTTGATTTAAACGATTCCATGTCTTGGTGGGTTTGCGTAGCTCATTGTCAATATCTTTACACCTCTTTTTAAGACTTATTGACTGAAACGGGCTTTCACGAAAAAAGTTACGGCTTTGCTACAGGATACACCCTCCACAAGTTAAGGAAGTAAAAATAAAGGTATATATTTCTGTTTAATTTAAACTTTTTAAGTTCGTATGCATAGCCCCATTTAGCTGTTTTATTTTTTTTTTTCTTTCTTCAGTAATATTTAATCTCCTTAAAGAAAAACAACATATGCATTTTACTTTTTTTGTGTCTCTTTAGTAATATTTTAGTGTAAAAGGATAACCAGTATTTAAACCTTTTATGTTACTTTATAAAGTTATTTTACACAATGTTGAAAAATTAATAAGAAAGCTACATATTTTGGCAGCTGCTGTATATGTATATATATATGTATATATATGTATATGTAGATATGTGTATATGTAGATATGTATATGTATATATATGTTTACATAACCTCTTTAACACACTACTTCTCCGCTGTGAAGCGCGGGTATTTTGCTAGTTTCTTATAAAATTCGACAGGGTAGCCATCAGGGCCTACTGCTTTCCCACTCCGAAGTGACTTTATAGCATCTAGTAATTCTGATAACACCAGAGGTTTATCCAATTCCTCTGCACAAAGAGTATCTATTTGTGGTATCTGTAATGCATCCAGAAATATATAAGATTGTATGTTGTCTTCTTTAAACTCAGTAGAATATAAGGATTTATAGTAGTCTCTAAATGTGTGCATTATATTTTTATGGTCAATGATTTTATCTCCGTTCGTGTTGGTGATTCCATTGTGAACTTCTTGCTTGTGGATTTGTTGAGCTAAGAGATTATTAGCTTTCTCTCCGTGTTCATAGTAATGATGTCTTGATTTAAAAATGAATTGTTCAGTTTCTTTAGTTGTTAAGAGGTTGAGCTCTGAATGCAGAGCCTGCCTTTTCCTTTGAAAAGCCTCACTTGGACACGTGGCATGTTCTTGATCTATTCTAGTAATTTTGATGGTTAGCTATGATACCTTCTTGGTTTCTAATTTATTTCTGTGGGAAAGATATGAAATAATCTGTCCTCTTAAGAAGGCCTTCAGGGTTTCCCAGAGTATTCCTGCAGAGACCTCTGAGGATGTATTTGTCTCTAGAAAAATACTGATTTGTTTTGATAAAAAAACTCTGTACAGTTCTCATCTGATAATAAAAGTGGGTTAAGACGAGATGAGTATGTGGGGCATAATGATTTTAGTTCCAAGATCAAAGAGGCATGGTCAGAAATAACAATAAGAGTCATACTTGCAAGATTTAATCATAGGCAAGAAATTATTTATATATATAATTCACTAAGCAGTCGATCATGGCACCCAAGACAGAGACCATGGGATACGCACGACAGAGCCACACCCGCCAACTCACAGAGCCCCGCCCACCAACTCTAAGACCATGGGATATGCACGACAGAGCCCTGCTTGCCAACTCTAACCCTCCTCCTGCATCATGGGATATGCACAACCACGTCCACCCTCGCAAACTGTTATACACGCTGCATACAGCGATTCCCATCCGCGACAAACATGCTTCTTCTTAGATGGTCCTGCAGGAACAGGGAAAACCTTTGTCTACAAAATCCTGATTCATACAATACTAAGAGCATAGTGTTTTTGTTGTCTTGCCCGCCCGCCTGACTGTTACCAGCATTCACCACAATGTACTGGAGTGTAAGGCTATCGCAGCTGCTACCTCACAAACTGTCCTTATTCTCTGGAATAACTCAGCACACGAGCTATATTAAGCGTCACCAACGAAGACTCGCTACACCTTAATGAACAAGTGCTGAAACTTATCCCTACCAATGAAGTGACTTTCACCAGCGTTGACTCCATCGTCACAGACGATCCTGCAGATCAACTTTCACTCCCCGAAGAATTTCTTAATAGTCTTACTCCCACTGGCATGCCTCCTCATAAACTCAAAATTAAAATTGGTTCAGTCATCATGCTTCTCAGAAACCTCCTGCCAGCAAAAGGTCTCTGTAATGGCACTAGACTTTCTGTTACCAGCATTCACTGCAATGTACTGGAGTGTAAGACTATCGCAGCTGCTATCACACAAACTGTCCTTATTCCCCAGATATCCCTGACCCCATCAGATTCAAATTTGCCTTTTACTTTTACACGCAGACAGTTTCCTGTTAGATTGGCCTTTGCATTGACAATTAATAAGGCATAGGGCCAACCTTTCAAAAAGATATGCCTGTATCTGCCAAAACTAGTTTTCAGTCATGGACAATTGTATGTTGCTCTCTCCAGAGTTCAATCTTTTCATTCACTCACAGTCGTATCATCAAACCCACCCCATTTGGACAACTGTGTCTTTCAGGAAGTGTTCACCCATCAATAAATAATTATGTGGCCGAGGGTTGACTAATTATCTATAAAGAAATAATCAATTTTTGAGAAGCAATGATGCACTGGTGAGTAGAAGGAATATGTTCTTGAGTTTGCGTTTAGAAACCTCCAGGGGTCTGATAAGTTGTGGTTAGTTAAAAACTGTGTAATTGTCTTTGCAGTGTTAGATGTCATCACCCCTGTAACAGGAGACTTACTGTATCTAAGAGTGGATTTAAAACACAATTAAAGTCCCCAGCCATTATAATTTTATGAGCGTTCACATTGGGAATGGATGTAAATACATTTTGCATGAATTCTACATTTGGTGCATAAACATTTATCAAAATCACTTTACAGTTAAAGAAGTTGCCCATGACAATCACATACCTCCCTTCAGGATCAGATGCTAAAAATGAGACTGTTCTATGTATAAGAATTCCCACACCTCTTGTTTTCATTGTAAAGCTGGAATGGAACATTTGGCCAATCCAGTCTTTTTGCAGGCAGAACTGATCCTTACTTAATAAGTGAGTCTCCTGTAAAAATACTATTTTAGCGTTTAAACCTGTTAGGTGAGAGAATACTTTCTTTCTCTTTAATTCATGATTCAGGCCTTTAACATTCCAGCTCACAATGCTAATTGTCCCATCATGGAGACATTGATTCTGAATTTTTGATGTCATTTTGTAGTCTTAACTGGAAGTAAGACTGCTTTGACCATAATTTCCAATTTTTCCAGGAGTTATTGTCATGCAGCCTATTGTTACGTTGGTAATTATAATTACAAGAATTAAAAGGTTAGATTAGATATAGCTTGTTCTCTTTCTCTCCCCCTTATCCCCCCACCCATCCATTTTGCCTCTCCACATGAGGCTGGACCCCACTTCACAAAGTCCCAGTCCTCTGACATACCTAGAGACAGAGCACGTCCAAAACAAAACAAGCCCCCCAGCAGCGGCATTTGAGGAATTAAAAATAGAGATATCTATTGCCGATAAAGTCTAAATATTATAAGCTTAAAATATAAGCTTCAACAGTCTTGAAATATTAAGATAGTAAACCCAGGGAATGCTGTTAAAAAAATGGCCAAGGATAAGCATAGTAAACCCTAATGCAATAGTAACAATAACAATAAACCAAGGGTATGAAGCTAACATCACATTATAATGTGACCTTGAGAGATGCTTTGGATGCAGTGACTCCCCTTAAAACAAAAGTGATCATATCACATAGAAACTCTCACTGGTTTAATGAAAAAACTCGAGCTCTTAAATTTGAGTGTCGAAAACTGGAGTGCAGGTGGAAAACAACAAAGTTACATGTCTTTCAAACTGCATGGACAGAGAGTGTTATAAAATACTAAAAAGCTCTCTTTAAAGCTTGCTCAGAATACTATTCTACAAAAATAGATAGCAATAATAAAAATCCTTGGGTACTGTTTAGAACAGTTGCTAAATTAACAAATGGGAATTCAGACCTACAGTGCAAAATACCAACAGATATTTGCAGTACAGACTTTATGAACTTCTTCAATGAGAAAATTAACAATATAAGATCCCAGATGTCAGCATCACAGTGCAAACCGCATACTAGCTTAGCAGACCCTGCCTCACATTGCATTCAGCACTTTAGTAATTTTAATCCTGTAACAGATCAGGAAGTTTTAACTTTAATTTCTAAAATGAAACCCATTACTTGTTCCCTAGATAAACAAAACTAGTAAAAAGTGCAATGGATGTTCTTGCAGCGCCTATTCTAAACATTATCAGTAGTTCATTATTGCATGGTACAGTACCTGATGCACTAAAAGTATCAGTCATTAAACCATTACTTAAAAAGTCAGACCTAAACCCACACATACTAAATAATTATAGGCCTATTTCAAATTTACCCTTTCTCTCTAAAATACTAGAAAAAGTAGTCGCCAATCAGCTTCAGTCACACCTTACGCATTACAATTTATTTGAGACATTCCAGTCTGGTTTCCGCACTGGTCATAGTACAGAAACGGCACTAATGCGGGTTGTAAACGACATTCTGATATCCTCTGATGAAGGAAACTCCACTGTAATTATGTTGTTAGACTTAAGCGCAGCATTTGACACCATTGACCATTCTATTTTACTGCACAGGCTAGAAAATGACATTGGGCTTACAGACACTGTGCTCGCTTGGTTTAGTTCTTATTTATCAAATTGATTCCAATATGTACAGAAGTGTGCTGACAGCACTCCATCATTATACACAGAAGTGAGATATGGTGTCCCGCAGGGCTCAGTATTGGGACCTTTACTGTTTTCACTTTACATGCTTCCAATGGGATCTATCATTAGGAAACATAATGTTAATTTTCATTCGTATGCAGATGACACCCAGTTATACTTTTCACTTAGATCAAATGACGTTTCTCCGATGTTGTCTTTAATTAGTTGTGTTAGTGAATTAAAGGAGTGGATGGATGAGAACTTCTTGTCTTTAAACACAGATAAAACAGAGATATTAATTGTTGGAGGGAATGATGCTGATCACAACAATATTTTGTCATCATTTAACTCAGTTGGAATCACCATTAATTTTACTGAATCAGCCCACAATCTAGGAGTTATATTTGACTCTAGCATGTCATTTAAAGCACATATTACAAAGTTGTCCAAATCATGTTTGTTCCATCTTAAAAATGTTGGGAAATTAAGGCGCTTTCTAAATAAACAGGATTCTGAGAAATTAATTCATGCATTATTTCTAGTAGGATTGACTACTGCAATGCGGTGTTCACTGGATGTTCAAACTATTCTTTATATAGCCTCCAGTTAATCCAAAATGCTGCTGCAAGAATTATTACAAGATCAAGAAAGTACGAACACATAATTCCAGTTCTTAAATCCTTACACTGGCTCCCAGTTAAGTTTAGGGCTGATTTCAAAGTCCTCCTTTTAAAATATAAAGCATTAAATGGCCAAGGTCCGGCTTACTTGTCTGAACTTATCATGACTTACAAATCAGAACGTACATTAAGATCTCAAGATGCTGGTTTTCTTATGATTCCAAGTTTTAATAAAATAACATTGGGAGGTTGAGCTTTTAGTTACAGGGCCCCTAAACTGTGGAATGGTCTGCCTGCTACTGTAAGAGATGACCCATCGGTCTCAGCTTTTAAATCCCAGCTGAAGACTCACTACTTCAGTTTAGCATATCCTGACTAGAGCTGCTGATTAACTGTACAGACTGCATCTCTGTTGTTAGTCATTAGCACTAAAACATAAGTAACATGATAGTTATAATTTGTTACTAGTTCTGCAATGAATTTCACTAGGTTTGGACTTTCACGATCCTCAGGTAGACCTTTGATTCTAATATTATTCCTTCTGCATCCATCTTCCAGAGCAGCAAGTCTGTCTCTGAGTTTTTTGCATTCGGAATTCGCAGCTGTTGCTTTTCCATCAGAGGTTGATGCCAAATGTTCGGCTGTTTCAATTTGAGTCGTGAATATCTGCTTCACGTCTTCCAGCTGATTGGCAAGTGCTCTCAGTTTAGACGTATTTTCCTGAATGTGTTCCTCAGTTTTTCCCAGCATACCTTTAAAGGCTGCATCAAAGCGAATATATACACGTTTTCTTTATTCTTTATTATCCTGCCGCAGGTCATGCATCTCTAGCCGCAGCTCTTGCAGCTCCAACCGCAGCTTCTCATTTGTCTTCTCGCTTGTCTTGAGCAAGCCATTTATTTCTTTCTTTATATTTTTCTGAATGTCTTTCTTGAGCTCATTTATGGCCATGGCCATTGTTGCGATCATTACCTTCAGTTCGGACAGATTGTTTCGGCTTTCGTGCTCCGCAGATGAAGTGGCAAACCCTATTACAGCTGATGCTTCCGGCTCACGAGGAGTAGATGAAAGCACGGACTGCAAGGCCATTTCCAGTTTCAAGTGATCTTCTGGAATCAGTGAGCTATCGTGACCTGCATCACTTACACCTTCCCTCCCAGTTTCGCTCTCGACAGGAGATGACGCAGTGGAGCGGGGTCCTGGGAAGTCTGTGCTTTCGCCTGTCTGTTCCAGGTCAGTCTCTGAAAGGTTTAATGCCTGTCTAGACTTGGATGTAGCTTTAGATTTCTTTTCCGTTTCTTTCTGACCCCCTTTCTTGTTGCTCATGTTTATATACTGTAGTAGAAACTCCTCGGGTTGGGTAAATACAGGATACCTCGGGATAATAAGAAATAAGAGAAAAAATAAAGCCGCTGGTAACGGAGCTCTGCTTCAGACGTCCATCTCCCATAACGGAAGAGACCAACTCCAACTATTTTTCAACAAAATTGTGCTGTTTGCATAGAGAAAATTAAACAAGATGTGCATAGTTGGTCTACCCTCCATCTTACATTAGCAGGGAGAATTAACTTTGTCAAGATGAGTAGCCTCCCTAAGCTTCTGGTCCTATTTCAAGACATCCCCATTTACATTAGCAAATCTTTTTTTTAAGAAGTTGGATTTAATCATAACTTCATTTCTATGGAATTCGAAACACCCACGCATTCAAAAGGCGACCCTACAATGACCTAAATCAGAAGGCAGCATGGCTCTACCTAAGTTTCAATTTTATTACTGAACGGCAAACATACAAGCTATAAAAACCTGGACATTGACACAAATAGATGAACACACATTAGCTTGGTCTGCAATAGAAATGAAATCCTGTAGAATTTCTTGCTTTGTACACCCGTAAATACAAGGTATTGTCAATATACTAACAACCCAATTGTCCTTCATTCACTCAGGAAGCACGTTAAGTTAGAGAATATTTTATCTGTGGTACCTATCTCTATGATAACCTCCTTTTTCCACCCTCTCAAACTTACACTGTTTATAATGTTTGGAAAATGAATGGGATTAAATCATTTAGAGATTTGTATATAAATAATGTCTTCGCAACCTATGGGCAATTACGCTCCAAATTTAGTCTTCCATCAACACAATTTTTCCACTATCTCCAAATTAGAAACTTTGCTAAGTGAAATCTGCCCAATTTTCCTCATGTCTCACCTATTTAAATTCCAGAAGAGATATTGATCAGTCTTGGGGACTGAGACAGCATTTCTATAATATTTAAAAACATTTTAAAGTCCCTTCCTTTTAAAGATCCTAGAGTACATTGGGAAAAGGATCTCTTACTCAATATTTCAGAAATGGAGTGGAAGGCAGCCACGCACGGAATTCAGTCTATCTCCATATGTGCAAAGCATTCAATTATTCAATCTCAAAATATTTTATCGAGCACATCTGTCTCGCTTAAAATTGTCCAAAATGATTCCACTGCGAGATCCAACCTGCAAACGTTGCAATCAAGTGCCAGCTTCACTAGGCCACATGTTTTGGACATGCACCAATTTAACATCTTTCTGGATAAAAATTTTTAAAGGCCTATCAGTTAGCCTTGGTGTCACAAACCGTCCTAATCCACTAACAGCTGTGTTTGGGGTACTCCTGATGGGCTTAAAGTGGAGAAGGACAAACAAACTGTAATTGTCTTTACTACACTATTGGCATGTAGACTTACTGTATCTTGCTCAACTGGAAGAATCCTAGCTCTCCTATTCTAAGTCAGTGGGTAACTGATGTTATATACTATTTAAAATTGGAAAAAAATCTAATTCTCACTTAGAGGATCTGCTCAAAACTTTTTTAAAACCTGGCAGGACCTAATCAATAATATTTTAGAATAAGCATTTCCTGTATATTGGGGGAAAATACTCCTTTCTCTCTTTACTACTCTCAATTGTGTTACTTTGGCTGTAGGCTTTCCTCTCTTTCCATAGGTGGGGGATGATTCGAATTTAGTTTTATTAAGTTTTGACTTGATTGTATCTAATGTTATATGGTGGGGTTTGGCTTCCCCTCAGTGTCCACAGCATGTGTCCCTTGAGTTACTAACATGGTGCCTCTCAGTTTCCATAGCGTGGCGAGGGGGAATTCTGTAGCTCAATCTGCTTTAGTAATATAAATGGCATCCCTCAGTAGACTACCTTTAATATTCATTAATGGTGCCCCTTGGGTGACGCTGCCCAAGATGGTCGCCTATGTCACCTAATGGATTGATGTCTCCGGCTGCAAACACAAATTTATAGTCATTAATTGTTCAAGATTAAAGTTTCCAAAAGTACTAATGTTAACAATGAAAGAAGTGCTTTCTATGCTTTGTCTGATGACTGGATTTGCTAAAGTTGGTTTCAGTGAATGGTGCCAGCATCTTGAGTAACAAAGAAACATAAAATTCTTATTGCCATTACTACTGACATAAGGCATCTGAAAAAGGCTGAAATGTGATGGCCTCCAAGGTACTAATTTAAGCCTCATGACTAAGGCACCTGTCTGATGCATGGTAAACAATGAGAGAAAGATATAGGGTTGGATTCCCAAAGCCCGTTTATCGGAGGCTGGTTGTGGCTAAGACAGGAGTGCGCTGCACATAGTGAAGTGAAGTGAAGAGGTCTGGATATGTTTTCATATGTTTCCATCCTGTCAAAGACAAGAATTCTGAGACTTTATAAGCAAACATGTAGACAAGGTCAGATCAAAGTCTGAAAATGAAAACTAGTGATTAACAAAAAATTGAATTTGCAGTGAAACTCAGTGTTTTACTTCACAAAAAATGTGAACAAAAACTTTGTTTGGTTTCTGGTAAAATTTATGTCACTCACACAACAATAACTATGTCTAGTTCCTGTCTGGAAGCATTTTTATACATTAATTCCAAATGCATCTGCTTGTAACTATTTAGTATTGCAATAAAAGTCGGGAAGCATGCATATCCTCAGTAAGGATAAGGTAGTTCCGAGTTAACAGTAGGCAGGCGGGCAGTGACAACTTCTTGTGTACTGAGTTTTTCTGTGGACAAAACCCAGTATTGTGTAAACTGGTGCATTTTAGTGTGTCTTCATGTGGAAAATATGTAGCATGTTTTATTTTTTAAAAGTGATGTTCTGCTCCACAGTCATATGAACAAGAGTCATAAATAAAATAGATTTTATGGATGGTGCCGATTACGTGCCTTACACAGCTGCAGAAAAAGACACAGGCAAATACGGAAGGGTTTAGGAAGCAATACTACTCATTTTTTCTCCAAAAAAAAAACTTTTCAAACTCTAAAAACCTCCTTAGTGAGATTTGTATTTAACAATTGAAAAATAACAATAACATTTATTTATATAGCACATTTCCAAACAAACAATGTAGCTTTTAATTCTTTACAAAATGTAAAAGAGAATGTTACAAGAAAAAAAAACAAATAAGATTAGATAAGAATATTGATGAATATATAAAAAAGAAAAAATAAATACATGAATAAAAATAAATAAATCCATACAATCTTATATAATTAATAGAAGAGTGCCATTCTTCTGTTCAGTATCATATTGTAAGTTTCAAAAGATGAGTGATAAGATCAGATGACTGGGAGGACAAAAAACAAAAAAATGCCACTTAAGCTGGAGAAAAAAGAAACCAAATCAGCAGGGGTTCCAAGGCCAAAAGACTACCCAAATTCTGCAGAATTGCAGAACTCATTCCAGGACTCAAACTGCAGAATTCATTCTTCGTTGTTTCCAGGCTTCATGTGCATGGGAAGCAGCTTAAGGGCTCATGTGAATGTAGTTACTCGCAGAGCCAGGGGCTGGCACCGGTTTCTAATCCCTTCTCTCTTTCTCCCTCTACAGACCAATCACTGATGTCATCTCTGGTGTCTGTCTTCCTGGATCCACCCATTCTTGCCATCTATTTTCACAACCCGGAAAACCACCTACCTGCTTCAGTTCTGTTTTGGACTAGTGTCTGCAAAATCATCTCTACAATTAATTATATGTTTATTTTCCTTAAACCTTTCAAATTACATGGTGTCAGCACGGGTGTACCCCAACTCTTTATCTGTGTTCCTTGTATTATTTTACAATAACATAGTCAGCAGGATATGGTGTGTTCAGATTGATGGGCACCAGAGGTGATATCAGTGATGGGAGGACCATCAGTCACCTTGTCTGCAGAGGTTGAAATTGAGAAATGATCAGAAAGAAGTGCCAACCTCTGGCTCGGTCAGTAATTATTTTCACTAGAGCCCTTAAGCTGCCTCCCATGTGAAATGCACATGAAAGAAGAAAAGGCGAAACATGGGGCAGAGTTCCAACAGGACCATGACAGCAGTGTCTTCTTGAAAAACACTTTCAGCCACTAGCCCACCAGAGATTCATCCTAACAAAGCAGACATCAGGACAAAG
The DNA here is from genome assembly GCF_900747795.2 of Erpetoichthys calabaricus. Taxonomy (NCBI): domain Eukaryota; kingdom Metazoa; phylum Chordata; class Cladistia; order Polypteriformes; family Polypteridae; genus Erpetoichthys; species Erpetoichthys calabaricus. The sequence continues at coordinate 125,474,328 of NC_041403.2, forward strand.
TAAGATCCACTTGGTAAGGAGAACACAAGTGCTGCAGTACAGGTAAAGTTCTTCAGCATAACCAAAATCAAAGACAACAGCAGTTTACACAATAGTGGATGTTGTATTGAAACCTTGGGGTCTTTGCACTGCTTTATCTGTGCCAACATAAACGAGAACTTTAAATGGCTGGTAAACAGCCTGACACAGTTTTGCTGCATTCTTTTCTCTTGTTTCCAGTTTCTGTGTAAAAAATTATCAATTAAAAGTTGGTGAGGTAAAGTTTTACTTTTATAAACACTTTTGAATTCCAGCAGCCAGAGCAGAAAGGACGAGATTCTTTCTCATAGTATTTAGCTGCTCTCTCTCAGAGTGCTGCATTAGAGGAAGAGAGCACTAGTAGGCTTGTGACTGGGATGTCACATGAAAGTCACAAGGGGACACAGCTCCATGAAAAAGCTTGTGAAATCAATATGCTAATCCTCTGCTTTTTGGGTAAGCTAGAAACTTCTAGATAAACGCATGCTTCCCTGTCTTGTGTCCCAGCTTGCATGTTTATATGTAAATAAATATCCTATTTCTGTTGAATTGTGTTTATCCACTTTTTTTAAACAAATGTAGTTTAGCTGCCTTTATGTATCTCTAACAGGTAGGAACCCAAGCCTCAAAAAAAGATTAGGAAAAATACAGTAAGAGCCTTCCTAAAGTCTCTTAATTTTCTTTGTTAATATAGAAATTTAAAAATCACACTCCCCCTACAGTGGCCATATGCATTTAAGGAATTTAAATATGATATAAGATGGGGATTACATGCATCATATAATATCCTCAGACTATCATGGCAGCTTTATGTTCAATGCAGGACCTCATCCTGAAAAGGCATCAGTCCATCTCTAGGGCTCATTATACACTTCTCTATAGTCATATTCACATGGAGGCAATTTTGAAACACCCTAAATTGCACATCTTTGGGACGGGGGGAAACCAGATTCCTGGAGAAAAAGCATAAACGCCTCAGCCAAAACATAGAGTTGGAATAGTACATAAAATGCAAATAAAACTAAAAACGGAGTGATTTGTAAATTTACTTTGACTTGTATTCAAACAAAAACAGTACAAAGACAAATTCTTGCATCTCATCTCATTTCTTGGTGAGTTATGGTAGAAGCTGAACAAGCAGGTCAACCCAGATGTCCCTGTTCCCAGTTACAGATTCCAGTTCTACCTGGAGAATTCCCAAGAGTTTCCAAGCCAACCAAGAGAAATATCCTTCCATTCTGGTGTGTTCTGTGTCTGCCACAGGGCCTTGTTCAGTGGGACATGCCCAGAGCAGCTCTAGGGGTAGTCACCCAGGAGACATTATTACAACATGCCCAAACCACCTAAACTGGCTACTCTTCATCTGAAGGAGCAATGACTCTACTCTAAGGCTCTCCAGAATCGCTGAGCTCCCCACTATATCATGGAGTGTCAGTCCAGACACCCTGCAAAAAAAACTCATTTCTACAACTCATGATCATTCTGTCAGTCATTACCCTCTGCTGATAACCATAGTTGAGGACAGGGATGTAGATTGACTGGTAAAATTAGCTTTTTCTTTAGACTCAGCTCCTGCTTCACCATCACAGACTGGTACGGCGCCCACAGAACAGCTATCTCTACTGCAATCCACTTTTCAATCTCATGTCCACAGCTCCCCTGGAGCAATTTACAGGTTAAGGGCCATGCTCAAGGACCCAATGAAGTAAGATCACTTCAGGCAGGAACAGGACTTGAACTGGCAACCATCCAGATACCATCCTTAGCCTCAGAGCCACCACTTTGCCAATGAGTGTGGGTAAAGCGAACATCTGTGAGGGCACAATTAATGTTAATTAATAAATATTGAACTAACATATGCTGCCATCCAGATGCCGTCTTTTCCAGGCATGTCCTTGCATTTTCAGCAGGTCAACACCAAACCGCATTCTTTCCAAATTACAAGTGCATGGCTGTGTAAGCAGAGAGTTGGGGTACAAGATTGGCCTGACTGCAGTCCTGACCTGTGTCTAATTGAGAATGCATGGTGCATTATGAAGCGCAAAACACAGCAATGAAGTACAATTGTGCAGCAGAAGACTTGCCTAATGGATGAATGGGGTAAAATTCTCCTTGTTAAACCTAACTAACTGGTGTATTTCATGTCCAAATGCTTAATAATTGTTATTAAAAGAAATGGTGATGTTACACAGTGGTAAACACTCGACTGTGCAGACTTTTTGGAGCATTTTGCAGGCATCAGATTTGACAGATGTTCAAGAAAGCAAATAAATTTACAAGGTAAAACATTAAATAATGTGTTGTTGTAGTGTTTTCAATATAGCACAGGGTGAAGACAATTTATACATTGCTCCTTTTTGTTTTTAATTAGCATTTTCCATACTGTCCCATTTTTTTGGAATTGGGGTGCTAGTATGTTAAAAACTATTAATAGCATCACTTATTCATTTTAATTTTTATTGTATGTCATAACACAAATTAAATTGGGACGACATAGCCATATGCAAAGTGGAAAAGCCCTCTAAACAGTGGGACACTGGAAGAGGAGACAGAAATAATAACTGGCTCTTTTTAGCTCTGCATGTCAAAGCATGCAATGGAAGGCCTGTCTTATATGTTATGCTGTAAAAATCAGAATTAATAAAACAGAAGTTATTGAACTTTTAGTCATATTATGAGTTGTTTTCGAATCTTTTGAAAATGCAAATTAGAAAAAAAACCTATTATATTTACCGTATATACTCGAATATAAGCCGAGTTTTTCAGCACCCAAAATGTGCTGAAAAACGTCACCTTCGGCTTATATTCGAGTCAGGTACAGCTGTGAGCAAGAGAGAGCGTGAGAGAGAGAGACAGACAGCCACACACACACGCGCTCGCTGCGCGAGAGAGAAAGAGACACACACACCCGCGCCGTGAGAGAGGGAGACACACACACGCATGCCACGCGTGCCGCACGAGAGAGACAAACACACACACACACACCGCACGAAAGAGGGATCGAGGGCTGGCTGCATAAGGACGAGAAGGCAGTTAAAGAATGCACCTGGCTTGTTTTTAAAGATTTAAATTAATGTATGGTCATTTTATTGGTATTTATTTTTATTATTGAAACTTACCAGTAGCTGCTGCATTTCCCACCCTAGGCTTATACTCGAGTCAATAAGTTTTTCCAGTTTTTGTAGGTAAAATTAGGTACCTCGGCTTATATTCGGGTCGGCTTATACTCGAGTATATATGGTAGCTTTAAAAAGGTACTTATTAAGCAAATGGTGAAAATGCATTAAAACTGAGTAAACGTCTACAGTACAAGTTAAGGTAGTGGATGAGCAGCAAGTTAGATATGAATATTACTTTATTAAATGTAAGATAAGCTTTTCAAAAAGTTAGTTGCAATGGGGTATCCAATAGATTTCCATATTGGATAAGGAAGGAGGTAAGAAAACAAATACATCTTTTTATTGATGGTCCTTGATGCTCTAACCTCTAAATGTCATGCAAATATACATTTTTCCTTCGAGGATTAATACTGTATTCCAAACATGTTCAGTCAGACTGGACAACTAGTGATGCTGGGATTATCTTCTACTCCTTGAGACCCAGTAGTTCTATGCTGGCTCCATGTGGGCATTAGACCGGCAGTCTACCTAGAGCTGCAGCAATGCACTGGCACTCCATTCAGTGACACTTCTTGAATTGCATCTGATGCTCTCAAAAGACTCCAGTCCCCTGCAACACTGAATTGGATTTAGTAGGTGCTCCCACAAGGGGCGCCTCCAAGCCCCAAACAACATGTCACTCACCACTGTTCCGGTTTTAAATAAAAGATTTTAATTTTTTGCCAACAACTTCCAGGAATGAACCCAGCTAATAAACACACCATCATAAGATTCTTTTCTCTTCTTCCACCCTCCTGGTGAGTGCTGTCTGCTGTCTCCTGACTGCAGACGTCTTTTAAATCGGACCCAGGACTACTTCTTGTGTCATGGCATTGGTCATCCTCATCACTTCCAGGTCATGTGGAAACTAGGGCAGTCCTTCCCCAGCAGTGCCACCTGGTGGCACCCAAGGAACCTGACAGGACTACACTTCCGGACTCTATGCCACTATGTGAGTATCCTAACTGTGTTCAGTTCAGAGGAACGCTGCCACCTGCCATGTTGGGGAATGAGTTGTTCCAGGCATCCACATTCGCCCCGTCCATCCATTACACTTCTCTCCCTGCTGGGACGAAGAATGTAAGGTGTTCTTGCTGGGTTAAGTTTCCACTCCTGCTGTCCTTCCATTATGGCCACCTGGCCAAGCAAGTAATCATCCTCCATCCCAGCTTAGATGCCTGTCCTTTCTCCATGGCAGCATGTATACAGGAATGGGAATATTATATGAGTTCTGGACTGACAGTTTGCATTTGGTCACAAAAACACCAAGTTTAAGAGGACACAGATTTTTCTAGAACATTGTGAAAATTCTCCTTGATGGATTGGTTCTGGCTCCTGCCTTGCACTCAAAGCTGCTGTGATTGTCTTTGGCTCCAAAAGATTGTGAGTTAAACATATTTATGAAATATTTATATTTATTAAAGGATACCTTTTTTTCACAAGGACCCTGGTCTAACTATCCATCCATCCATCATCCAACCCACTGTATCCTAATTGCAGGTCACAGGTGTCTGCTGGAGCCAATCCCAGCCAACACAGAGCGCAAGGCAGGAAACAAACCCCGGGCAGGGCACCAACCCACTGCAGGGCACACACACACACACACACCAAGCACACACTACAGACAATTTAGGATGCAATGCACCTAACCTGCATGTCTTTGGACTGTGGGAGGAACCCGGAGCACCCTGAGGAAACCCATGCAGACACGGGGAGAACATGCAAACTCCATGCAGGGAGGACCCGGGATGCAAACCCAGGTCTCCTTACTGTGAGGCAGCAGCGCTACCACTGCGCCTTCGTGCTGCCCCTGGTCTAACCAACTTGACTTAATCAGTTTGTTTAAGCAGCGTTGGTTTACTGGAAAGAGAGAAGTGCTCTCACGTTTCTAATCTTTCATGTTCCTCCAAGGCTGTGTGTGCACTGGGTGTTTAAAAATTCACAACTTTCTAGCATGCAGAGACACAAAGAGTGAAAGAGAGAGAGAGAGGTGAGTGGACAAGGGGTGAGTCCAAGACATGGAGAAATTCAGCAGATTAAGACTGTTTTGATTAATAATGAAGACAAGTATCTAAGAATCATTTAGGCCTTCTGTTTAAGAAACAGTCTATAGTCAATTGCATAAAACAATTAGCTAAGTTAATTTTTGTTAGCTTCTTGGTCTTCTAGGTTACATCATTCCCACAAATTGCATCCTATTCTGCCATGGGCATTTTGTAGGAAATGACAAGCTCTACCCAGCATTTACAGTCATGCCCTGGCTATGTCATATGGTTTATCACCTAGCAACAGCCAGCCACCTCATCACTTCCAGTTCTTTAATTTTCACCCACATACATTACAAGTGAATGCATTGGCATCTATAATTGCTTAGGCCTGAGCTCTTTGTCGATGCCTTTATTTTTTTGATGTTCTTAACACTTAGTTATCTTTTGTGCATCAGACCTTCTGTTTCAGCATGATTCTACTTAAGGCAAAAAAAACAAATAAGTACCGATTAGTGAACCAGTATTACTCTTGTGACTACGGCCCAACACAACACAATCAGTCTGAAGCTTCAGTCCAGACCAGTACATCTGTGAATATAAATAACATTGAAATGTTGTAAAATGTTTAGCCAGAACACTCAAAAACAAAAAGAGCAGACAATTGCAAAGTTCAGAGTATCTGTCTTCTTGTTATTCATTACTTTAACATTAAAAATTCAGATTTCTTGCTAAGCTTCTTCTTCTTTCGGCTGCTCCCATTAGGGGTCGCCACAGCGGATCATCTTCTTCCATATCTTTCTGTCCTCTGCATCTTGTTCTGTTACACCCATCACTGGCATGTCTTCTCTCACCACATCCATAAACCCTCTCTCAGGCCTTCCTCTTTTTCTCCTGCTTGGCAGCTCTATCCTTAGCATCCTTCTCCCAATATACTCAGCATTTCTCCTCTGCACATGTCCAAACCAACGCAATCTCGCCTCTCTGACTTTGTCTCCCAACCGTCCAACTTGAGCTGACCCTCTAATGTGCTTATTTCTAATCCTATCCATCCTCGTCACACCCAATGAAAATCTTATCATCTTTAACTCTGCCACCTCCAGCTCTGTCTCCTGATTTCTAGTCAGTGCCACCGTCTCCAACCCATATAACAAAGCTGGTCTCTCTACCATCCTGTAGATCTTCCCTTTCACTCTTGCTGATATCTGTCTGTCACAAATTACTCCTGACACTCTTCTCCACCCATTCCACCCTGCCTGCACTCTCTTTATCACATCTCTTCCACAATCCCCATTACTCTCTACTGTTGATCCCAAGTATTTAAACTCATCCACCTTTGCCAACTCTACTCCTTGCATCCTCACCATTCCACTGACCTCCCTCTCATTTACACACATGTATTCTGTCTTGTTCCTACTGACCTTCATTCCTCTCCTCTCTACAGCATATCTCCACCTCTCCCGGGTCTCCTCAACCTGCTCCCTACTATCGCTACAGATCACAATGTCATCAGCAAACATCATAGTCCATGGGGACTCCTGCCTAATCTCATCTGTCAACCTGTCCATCACCATTGCAAATAAGAAAGGACTCAGAGCCAATCCTTGATGTAATACTACCTCCACCTTAAATGCATTCGTCACTCCTACTGCAGACCTCACCACAGTCACACTTCCCTCGTACATATCCTGTGCAACTCTTACATACTTCCTCATACAATACCACAGCTCCTCTCAAGGCACCCTGTCATATGCTTTCTCCAAGTCCACAAAGACACAATACAACTTCTTCTGGCCTTCTCTATACTTCTTCATTAACACCCTCAGAGCAAACATCACATCTGTGGTGCTCTTTCTTGGCGTGAAACCATACTGCTGCTCACTAATCATCACCTCACTTCCTAACCTAGCTTCCACTACTCTTTCCCATAACTTCATGCTGTGGCTCATCAATTTTATCCCCCTGTAATTACTACAGTCCTGCAGATCCCCCTTATTTTTAAATATCGGCACCAGTACACTTCTTCTCCACTTCTCAGGCATCCTCTCACTTTCCAAGATTCTATTTAACAATCTGCTTAAAAACTCCACTTCCATCTCTCCTAAACACCTCCATGCTTCCACAGGTATGTCATTTGGACCAACGGCTTTTCCATTCTTCATCCTCTTCATAGTTGTCCTTACTTCCTCTTTGCTAATCCGTTGCACTTCCTGATTTACTATCTTCACATTATCCAACCTCTTCTCTCTCTCGTTCTCTTCATTTATAAGCTTCTCAAAGTACTCTTTCCATCTGCTCAACATACTCTCCTCGCTTGTGAGTACGTTTCCATCTTTATCTTTTATTACCCTAACCTGCTGCACATCTTTCCCAGCTCGGTCCCTCTGTCTAGCCAATTGATACAGGTCCTTTTCTCCCTCTTTAGTGTCCAACCTCTCATACATCTCATCATACGCTTTTTCTTTAGCCTTCACCACCTCTCTCTTCACCTTGCGCCTTATCTCCTTGTAGTCTTGTCTACTTTCTGCATCTCTCTGACTATCCCACTTCTTCTTTGCCATCCTCTTCCTCTGTATACTCTCCTGTACTTCCCCATTCCACCACCAGGTTTCCTTTTCCTTCTTCCTCTGTCCAGATGTCATGCCAAGCACCCTTCTTGCTGACATCCTTACTACATCTGTGGTTGTTTCCCAACTGTTTGGTAATTCTTCACTACCACCCAGTGCCTGTCTCACCTTCTCCCTAAACTCAACCTTGCAGTCTTCATTTTTCAACTTCCACCATTTGATCCTTGGCTGTGCCCTCACTCTCTTCCTCTTCTTGATCTCTAATGTCATCCTACAGACCACCATCCTATGCTGCTTAACTACACTTTTCCCTGCCACTACTTTGCAGTCTTCAATCTCCTTCAGATTGACTCTTCTGCATAGGATGTAATCTACAGTGTGCATCTTCCTCCACTCTTGTACGTCACCCTATGTTCCTCCCTCTTCTTAAAATACTTAAAATCCACTATCCTCTGACCTTCTTCATTCCTCTCCTTGACACCATACCTACCCATCACCTCCTCGTCTCCTCTGTTCCCTTCACCAACATGTCCATTGAAATCTACTCCAATCACCACTTTCTATCCCTTGGGTACACTGTTCATCACTTCATCCAACTCACTCCAAACATCTTCTTTCTCATCCATCGCACACCCAACTTGCAGGGCATATGCACTAACAACAGTCATCATCACACCTCCAATTTCCAGCTTCAAAATCATTACTCTGTCTGACACTCTTTTCACCGCCAAAACACTCTTGACATACTGTTCCTTCAGAATAACCTCTACTCCATAATTTCTCCTCCCATCCACACCATGATAGAACAATATGAATCCACGTCTGATCCATCTGGCCTTACTCCCCTTCCATTTAGTTTCTTGCACGCACAATATATCAACCTTCCTCCTCTCCATCATATTGACTAACTCTCTCCCCTTACCAATCTTACTGGCAATATTCAAAGTTCCTACCCTCAGTTCCACTCTCTTTACCTTCCTCCTCTCCTCCTGCCTCCGGACAAGTCTCCCCCCTCTTCTTCTCCTTTTTCTTCTTCAGCCAACAGTAGTCCAATTTCCGCTAGCACCCTGTTGGCTAACAGTACTGGTGGCGGTCGTTGTTAACCTGGGGCTCGACCGATCCGGTATGGAAATTGTATTGTTGTCCACATATTGATTTGGCAAAATTTTACACTGGATGCCCTTCCTGACTCCGCATACTACAAAACATCAGCACCAGATGGCTATTAATGGGTAGTGTTGTCATAAATAACTTCCACAGAAGCAATATGCAAAATGACAGAACCAACATGAAAATGGTAGAGAAAACAAGACTGCTATGATGTCACTAAAATAATGTACAAATAATTGAAAACACAATAATAACAATATGTTTTAAATACAAAATATGGCAAAGCAACAACCAAAGTCTTAATAGACAATAACAATCTGAGTCATTTTCATAGGCTAGCATGCAGACATGTAGTATTATTATTGTCATGAGTAATGAAATTCTCACTTGTATGTGCTAATCAACTTGAGAACACTCTCTGGCTCCACAGTTAGTAGTGTGTCTTCCATCTGTCTGTCATCTGCAACATCTCAGTTACACAGAGCCAATAGACAAGCAAAGACACAACATTTGACAACCAATGTTATTGCATAAACACACACTCAAGATCAATACAAGGAAGGATAATTACACAAAACAGTAATTCAAAGTTTAATATTTAGCAGCAAGTAACAATTTAAAATGCTAATAGCTTTAGGAATTAGAGAGTTCTTAAACCTGTTGCTCTTTACCTTTGGAAATCAAAATCTGTAGCCTGATGACAGCAACTGAAATTTAGAGAAAAGAGGATGGCTACTGTTTTGACAAAACTGAGTTGGCTTTCTTTCTGACTTGTTTGTAATACATTTCAGTAATAGAGGTTGGCTGTGAACCAATAATTTACTGCTAATTTTTAAAATGTTAAGATGGTTTAAAATTTTACTGTAACAGTCTTAACTCAAAATTTCTGTCTTCCATCTGTCTGTCATCTGCAGCATCTCAGAACATAAAATAGAAAATTCACTATATAGTAGGTAGATAGATATATAGAAAAGGCACTATGTAGACAGACAGACAGACAGACAGACAGACAGACAGACAGACAGACAGACAGACAGACAGACAGACAGAAAATTTTAAAATTTTCCTCAGAATTCATATCCTACATCCTCCTTCTCTTTACTTTCTCTAGTGCTGTTATGTCTTTTTTTGCAGCCTGGAGACCAAATCAGCACACAGGACTCCAGATGTGGCCTCACCAGCACTTTACATAACTTTAGCATAATCTGTCTTGAGTTGTACTCTTCACATCTTCACATATAATTAAACATCCTGTTAATCTGTTTAATTGTTTCTGTAAATGTTTGATGATGATGAGTCCAGTAGGAGATGCTTCTCAAAAGATGTACTTATGATTTTTAGACCATCTATTGTGTATTCATATCTAACATTTCTACTTCCTACATATAATACCTTGTATTTGCTTTCATTACATTTTATCTGGCATAAATCTGCCCAAGCCTGTATGCTGTCCAAGTCTTTCTGTAATGATTCAATGGATCTGAGATTATGTGACTTGCTTGGTATCATCTGCAAACTCTACCATCTTGTTGCCAGCTGGCAGATATGCATTACAGTGTTAATACTGAAGTTTATTCCCAACACTCCAAAAAAATAAAATAATTATTAGCTGTTATTTTGCAGAAGCATTATGTTTATTTGGTAACATTGCACATTTGTGTGCTCCCACTGTCTAGTGGCAGCTAGTGAAGAAGAGGTTAAGCATATCTGTAGTATGAAATCAAGTGAAAAGAACTGAACAAAATTTACAAATATTCATTTAATATTGCATGTACTGAGGGGTAAATTTAACTGACCCAGATTAGAATCACAGGGAGCCAGAGATTATTGCAGCACCACTGTGTGTAAGGCAAGAAGTAAAAGTGGTGGACTGGTGCACCGGCCCTTTGCAGGGCTTAATCACACACCCAAGCAGAACAGAGTCTGTTGTGTGTTTTTGGGTATCAGAAACCTATAAATAAAGTGTCAATTTAGTTTCCATCCAGCTATTTGCTATAGATACATTAAAACAGTGTCATTGGTTTATGCAGCAGCCAGGGTTCTATCAGGGTATCGCACTAAGGATGGATGAAGGGGATTGATGTTATTTACTCCACAGTACATGAAGGACTAAACATACAGTATTTATAAAACACTTGGAAATTATCAGATTTGGCTGTGTTTTTGTTTTTTTGCCAGGCTAATACGGTGAAGCATTTTAAAAAACTGCTAAAACCCCATTACTTTAACATGGCTTTCTCATAGCTTCATTTTTGTGTAACTCTGATATTCTGCATATGCATTTAATTATCATTTTTTTCATGGAACCAAAATCCATACTAACCCCTACTTTCTCTGCTGTTGTTTTTCTGGTTTTCTGTGGTGATGATCTGTGCCTCCACCACCTAAACAAGGCACCATGCAGTCCCTACATTGTTGGATTGAAGGCCACAGGTCCACATGACTATCATAATCTAATTCTTCCACATGAAGCCTGAAAACCATGAGGACTGATTGAGATCATTGATGTTAGGTAGAATGGCTAGAGGGGGCTGGGTGGTCTCATGGCCTGGAACCCCTGCAGAATTTATTTATTTATGGAGTTTTTTTTTTGTTTTATCTGTCATCCCTGGCCATCGGACCTTTCTTTTATTCTTAATTAAAGAATAAAATAATAATAATAATAATAAAATTTATTATTTTGTCTTTTTTTCTCTTTCTTTATTATATAAAGCACTTTGAGCTACATCATTTTTATGAAAATGTGCTATACAAATAAATGTAGTTGTTTTTGTTATAGGCTAAGGATTTAATTACAACTGCTGGACTCTGAAAGGTGCAATGTTTCATACAAAAAAAGAAAAAGCGAAGCAAAAATAATGCACTGTTTTTGTAAGTAATGAGTAATGTAACTAAGCCACTTTTAAAAGTATGTTTCCAAATACTGCCCTTGAATGACACCACTTTTAACACATATACCCACAGTTCCCTGAATTCCTACTTAATTTAGTTTGCTCACTAACCTTTCATTCTTTCAATGCCTCCTGAAAATCAAGATAAAATATCATATGCACTACCACAATCATATCCTTTCACTGCTTTTTCAAAGAATTCAAGCATGTTAGCGAAATATAACCATTCCGGTCCAAACCCATGTTGACTGTTTGCTAATACACCTGTTCTTCCCACATATTGCTCAATCTTATCCTTAACAATAGCTTCCACTACTTTACCTGTGATGCACGTTAAGTTTACAGGCCTACAGTTAATTAGATTTATCATTTCTATAAAATGGGTTAATATTTGCTAGCTGCCAGTCCTCTGGAACTTTTATACTATGTGGTTTCTTTTGAGTTTGTAGAGTATATGCACTCACTAATCTTTGTAAGTATCTGAAAATAAATGTTAGTGATTTGTTAGATTTCCACTTATTTAATTTAACTCTTTGAGGGCTGAATAGATTTTCCAAAAAACAATGCACCGGTTTCACACATAAATCAATATAAAACATCTGTTGCTACGTGCTATGGCTGCTGTTTGTGCCTGTGCAGGGGTGGATCGATGGTCAGCAGGAATGCACGGCAGGCCAGCTACCTCTCTGTCTTCACACAGCAGGTGGGCGGCGGTGGCAGTCGCAGTGTGACGCAATATGGTTTGTACCTCTTGTCATGATAAGTGGTGGTCCTTCTAGTTGAAAGCTGCTGTAGTTGTATCAGCTAGACAAACGTGTTCAGCACCACGATCAGCTGGGGGCCGATAGGCCGATGCTGGTACCTCACTTTCGTTTTTGATATCCATCTCCAGGTCACTTTCATCATACTCAGAGTCCGAAAAGTCAGAGTCTGATTCAGCGATATATACATAAAACGTCCATGGAGTATTTTGCTTTACACATTCGCTTTAGTCTCACCAAATGTTGATGCCATTTTAGAGGCTGTTTGCTCTTCACTACTCACGCACGTGCAGGGAATCGAGGTCAAATCAACAAAGCTACGTAACTTTCCTCCAAACAAAGAGGGTCAAACTAAAACGTAAGGGCGAGTTTTGGTCGCAGTTTACAGCTGATTACCGTCCTCTATCCCTGAACTTCGACAAAAGTCAACATCAGCCCTGAAAGAGTTAAGCCACACTTTTCTTTCTACAATTTCCAAATTACTAAGTACATCTTTAGAAGATCGTTACTGTTATTAGAGTTACTAGTCTTACAATACATCCTTATTACTGCTGGATTTTCCTCTTTTTTTCCTTCTACAGAGTTTCCTTAAGTTTCTGACTGCTTCTTAATTTTGGGATGAACCTTTACTGTATCTTACGTAAAACATTTTTAAAACTGCCCCACACCCCCCAACAATGTCCAACATTAAAGGCTTATCCCAGTTTATCCTTTTGTAGATGTTGCTACATTTGCTCAAAATTAACGATTTAACAGCACATGCACTCTGCCAAAATGCTGAGAATTGTGTTATATTATGGTCACTTGATCCGAGTGGTTCAATCACCTCTACCCCCCTGAATTCTATTCTGGTTATTTCAAAATACTAAATCTTGTAGGATTCCTCTCTCATTGACATGGTGAAATATTGCACTAATATTGCACTATTGCACAGTCACTGATTACAAAAACACCTGCTTTTGTATTCTGTTCAAGCCCAGTTGAATCCAGACGTCCTCACTAAGTTGTTGCTCATCATCCAACTGAAGAAGACATATATTTAAATTCTGTTTTACATAAATATTCCCTCCTCCCACCTCTTCTGTTTTGCCTCTCTTTCCTAAGAAATATATAACCAGCAATGATACACTCATCCTCATGTGTGCTACATGGCCAGTTTTTGTTATTGCATTAATTTAATATTATACTAAGCTACATACAAATTGAACTTGTTTTATTTTTGATACTCCTAGCATTCAAGTAAGCAATTTTAAATGTATTACTTATTTTTCTTTGGCTTTTAAATTGTTTCTAACTGCAAACTTTTATCATGTCAATATATTGTGATGTGTAAGTTGGATCAACATGGGCTATCTGCCAAATCATCTGTTTTAGGGTTTTAATAAATCGTTCAGTCAGGCCTTTCATCTGCGGATGATAGACCGTGGAGCGTAACTGCTTAATTCGAAGCTTTTGCATAGCTGCTTCATGATAATAAATGATGACATAAAGGGTGTGCTCTGATCAGTGAGAAGTTCACGAGGGATACAAATATGTGTGAAAATATCTGAGAGTAGTTTTGCAATAGTTCAGGCATCCGCCCATCACAGCACTGCTACTTCTAGGTATCTTGTGACGTAATCAATTAACACGAGCATATATATACTGAAAGCCACTTTTACTCCTGTGAAGCTGGCCAACAATATCTAATCCCACCCTCTCAAAGGGGACATCTAAAATAGGCATCAGTACAAGGGGTGCCCTGGTGGGTCTGTGAGTGGAAACTATTTGACACTCAGGACAGGCCTTACAAAAGCACTCCACATCCTGGCCCATATTCACCCAATAAAAGCGTTTCGTAATGCATTCCCTCATCTTTTCCGCGCCGAGTTGACCCCCCAAAATGTGACTGTGAGCGATTTTTAAAACTTTCTCTCTATGTTCACTTGGTACTACCAACTGCTCGATTCGCCCATCACCCATGCAATCAGAAATTATCCTTAATAGTTCATAAAATCAAAGTACAGTGGTGCCTCGTACTTCGAACGATTCTAACTTCGAACACCTCACAGTCTGAATGCTAAATTTGAGATAAATTTGATCCAGTGTTTAAATTATGCCTCTACGTTCGAACTGGGTGCACAGTGAAAAACATGCAGCAACAGATGGTGCTTACACAGCAAGCATAAACATTATCTTTTGTGTGCCCAAGTCATCTCTTGCTCTCGCTGTGAAAGCATGTCTTGTGTTACACTTTTTTGCTTTATTTTTGGTGTGTTTGGTTATACCCTGTATATATAACCCCTATCTATTAACTAATGCAAAGTATGAAAGCAACGAAGCCTAAGAGGAAGGTAGTACTGTAGTATCGACAATTGGTGTGAAAAAGGAACTTACCACGAAGTACAGTTATTTGGCATGTTTATGGAAGGTGACTCACCTTCCAAGCAGTAACCTTTCTCTTTCTGTCCACCAGTCACACTGGACATCACCACTCCTCACTAAGTTAGATTAAATGTAATTTTAAGTTTAATACAGAATTTATGTATTTTATTTATTTTTTTCATGTTTTAATTTATTATGTAGGGCATTTAACTGTGGTGTTTTGACCTTAAATTACATGTATTTACTGTTTAAGTGTATCTAAATGGATATTATTTAGAGTTTGGGAATGGATTACTTCACTTTCCATTATTTCTAATGTCGAAAATTAATGACGACTTTGAACAATTCAGAGTTCAAATGGCCTGCTGAAACAAATTAAGTTTGAAATATGAGACACCACTGGATTTATACTTATAGTTTAAGGCAGCGTTTCTCAACCTTTAAGTATTTGCGACCCGAATTTTCATAACAGTTTTAATCGCGCCCCCCTAACGTTTTTTTTTGAAAGGAGCCCACTAATACCAATTTGTTATTTTTTAATTAATGATATATCATAGATGCATATTTTATTATACCTATTTAACTTTTATCGACTTTTATCTAACTCTATATTTATTTTTCTAGTATCAGAATGTAGTTTAAGTTAATTTGTTTTGGTTTCAATAGATGTATTTTTCACATTTTCGATTCTTGTTTTCTTTTTCTCACATCTTCGCACCCCCTTTTTGTTACTTCGCGCCCCCATAGGGGGGCCCGCCCCACAGGTTGAGAACCACTGGTTTAAGGTAAGCGATGCTTTATTCTTTTCCTTTTCGCCTTTCTCCAGACACATGGAAGAATCTTTAGCCTGCTTTCTTTGTTCTGTTTCAGGAGCTTAGATAGATAGATAGATAGATAGATAGATAGATAGATAGATAGATAGATAGATAGATAGATAGATAGATAGATAGATAGATAGATAGATAGATAGATAGATAGATAGATAGATAGATAGATAGATAGATAGATAGATAGATAGATAGATACTTTATTAATCCCAAGGGGAAATTCACATACTATATGTATAATGTTAACGCTTGTCTACTTCTTCGCCTCAATCACACCTTCTGGTTGTGGGCGGTACTGTGTTTTCTCTGTGAGGTATTTACACACAAAGTGTCCTCAGTTGGTAACAAACTGGTGATCAGGTAACCCCAATTTTTAGTAAAATAGAGAATGCTAGGCCTGATTCTGCTCAAGCACTTACTATCTTAGCAAGGTTTAGACTAATGAAAAACCTGGTCCAACTCTTGTCATGGACGGTATTAAATTTTTTTTCCAATTCAACCCTGGTTAATTTCTTGGAGGAGAAGTGATTGCTCCAACTCTGTTACGGCCACCCTGTTAGTACTGGGGTCTCTGCTATACAACATATGTTACATCCAGGCTGAGCAGTGAGCTTGACGTAGGAAGAAAAGGAAGAAATAAGTTAGGTTCTTTCAAAGATTTTTAAAGGAAGGAATAGAGGTCTTGCCATTGGTTTCTTGGGTCTGTAACCAACCATATTATCACATAAGCTTCTGAAGAGGGGCCCTGCCAAACAAACTGAATCTTTTTAGCTGGCATTAGGAACATCTGTCCCTGGCTTTCAAGCCAGGATCTTTGTTCTAGCCATAGCAAAACATACATAATGTCAGTCTGTCCTACATCATCTGTCAGTTTTTTTGTATATACAGGGTGGCGCAGGGAAGTGGGATTGGAACTAGGTGTTAGCGACCCTGGAGCAGTTGTTTGGGACCAATGCAACCTAGAACCCATTGCCATTAGTTATAATGGAGCAGTGGAGTGGAGCGCAACAAGCATTCGCTGTGAAAGCCTTTTATAAGAATGGTGATAGAGTGGCTGGTGCGCAAAAGGAATTTTGGCGCCTTCACCAGTTAAGACGTCATGATTGTGTCCCATCTGCTCATGCGATTACAACATGGGTGCATAGTTTCGAAGAAACAGGTTCAGCCTTAAAAAAAAGGCCCTCATGTGGATCCACTTTGCATACTGCGACAATCGATGGTAGCTATTCGACGATTGTTTGGAAGGCGCATCAAGACAAGCAACGGTGGCATTCCATGGCCTCTGAGATCCCCAGATCTCACTGTTTATGATTATTTTTCCTGTGGGGACATCTTAAAAGCCAAGTGTACCCCAAACATCCTGCAATCATTGCTGAACTAAAAAGGAGGATTGAAGAGGAAATCTCCGGCATTATTCTATCTATCCACAACAGGCTGTCAGAATGTATATGAGGAAATGGACAACGGCTTCATGATGTTTTCTTAAAAACATAAAATGAATATTGAATGAATATTGATTCCCATCATTAATTACATATCCTGTACAATACATTTCATCAATAAATGTATTTTGTAATGTGTTTATTCATGTCCTGCGCCACCCAGTATTTATACTGTATGGTGTACTCATGTTATACAAATGAAGAAAGTC
This sequence comes from Erpetoichthys calabaricus, assembly GCF_900747795.2. Classification (NCBI taxonomy): domain Eukaryota; kingdom Metazoa; phylum Chordata; class Cladistia; order Polypteriformes; family Polypteridae; genus Erpetoichthys; species Erpetoichthys calabaricus. The sequence goes on from NC_041403.2 coordinate 125,491,660, forward strand.
ATGTACTGGCTAATTCAGAAGATTATTTTGCAAAAGCAAGGATGTAATGACATAATATGAAACATTTTAAGAGCCAGAAGAAAGTGGAATTTTGTTTTTAAGTGCCACCTGGTATAATCGGTGAATCCCTGTGTCACCTAAAATGTGGTTCTAATAATGGTTCAAAATTACTTAAATTCTGTACGGTCCCTTCTTCTATACTCACATGAAAAAAATGTAATCAGTATACATAAAAAATATAATAATATGCAGGATATCCATTAAAAAAAAATAGCAAATCTAAGTTCTATTTTGATTGAAGAAGTTTCATGAAATTCATTGGTGAAATTTTGTTAGGTTTTCACCAAAGGCTTAGAAGATTTTGATTATTTTGTATTGTCCTTGATGGTGTTACAGTATTAATAAAAACCTTAGCCTGCTGAAATGTATTACCCAAATCCAAATTTTGAGCACCCATCAGACAGCTTTTAAACTTGAATAAACTTGTTTATCCTGTTCTTATGAAAACAACATTTTTCCTGACAGTGCTCTCAAATGAGACAGTATTAATATTCATATCTGCTGAAAGATCTTGCATGCCTATTTAAGGAAAGTCGATTACAGAATAACTATAAAATGTAGTAGATGAGGTTGATGAAATGCCAGTATGCATTTCCATATGGTTATGCAAAATATCTACCATTATTGTCATGTTTCAGTCTGCATTTTTCCCCTTGCAGTGGTTCACAGTTGTTTTTCAAGTCTGTTGTGTTTAATTTTGTATCATTTATTTGTATTGATGTTTCTTTCGTTAATAATGTACTTTTTTCAATGTGTGCGTTGGGAAAGGGGTGTGGTCCAGGTCATGACCCTTGTGTTTTTTTGGTGGCTTCCCTAGGACTGGGGCCACCTGCCAATCACCGCCAGGAATGGCCCTCCAGGAATGGCTCTTCATCCCATTTAAGGGAGGGCCTCCAATGGTTCCTACACTATGAAGTGGAGTGTTTTCTTGTGTTTACTACGCCTTTTGCTTTCCTTGTGTGGATTTCCAGGATATTTTGAAACTGTGCTTTGTTTCTCAACTTTCTCACTTAATTTCATTTTGGGACTATGATTATAAATTTTCTGAACCTCTGCTCTGTTTTGACTAAGCTACTGGATTTTGCAATGGTACTTTGCTGTGTATTACCTTGCCTTTCAGGCAATTCCTTTCTGCTCTTCAGATCGTTGGGGCTTGACAAGCCTTTTGTTAAAATAAACCTTTTTATTTTATAAAGATTTCTCTCTGCCCTTTGGGTTTCTAGCTGGGGTTTTTGATGATGTTTCCCCTCTCTAGTGGGTAACTTTGGAAAGTGCTTTTTGGTACCTATGCTTTCAGGACTCCCCAGGTTTCACAACAACCTGATATAGAGTGTGTATGTTGTCACACACGTGTGAATAGGGGGACGTTGTATGGACCAAGCAAAGTTAATTCCATGCCAGGCCGGGGGGTGGCAGGGTGCACTAAACCTTCTCCTGTTATCTCTGCAGACCAATCGAAAGAAAACCTGTCTGATTCAGAGCGGATGACTTCACTTCCAGTTCTGGCTCCCAGAAGAACATCACTTATGGCACACAAACTGACATCAGAAGAACATCACTTCCAGTTCCCTTACATCACTTCCTGTCTGATCCCTTAAAGCCGCCATTTTTGCAAACCCTCGGCAGTTCTATTTCTGAGAACTGAGAACTCCGTACTGAGAATGTCTCTGTGCTATTTAATTGTAATTTAATAGATAGGACAAAGTCAGCTGATGAATGAATTAATGTATTGGTGTCACTGTAATGGAAAGGTAATAACCCTGTGAAAGATAAGTTCTAGCACTGTTATAAGTTTCTCACTAAATCAAGTACAAAAGTGAAAACCAGCATGTTACACATGTAGGCACTCACAAACACACTTACAGAGTACTCTGTCTAGGGACTGTAAACCAGAACAGAGACTAGCTGTGAGCAAATGAATGGTACAGTACAACACAAGAAGCTTAATTACTAGCTACAGAACTTATTCATATTGAACCCATAAATTAAAAGATCAGAACTCATAAGTAATTTTTTTATGGAAGTGAAAAAGATCAACTAAGCCTTTGTAATTTTATGTTTTGTGTTGTTTATTATTGTCTTTTCTATATATATTATGATGCGTGAATCACTGTCTTGCACCCCAAAACATGAGGCTGTGTCTCAGTACTTTAGCAAAACCAGCTATATTCTACTTGAAACAAGAACAGCATGGTCATTTATTGCAGCAGAATCTACCACTCTCCCATACACATACACAGCAAATGGACAGGATCAGGGCCAGGTCAGTGGCCAAGTTATACTGTTCCCTGCATTTATAATGTTCCTTGCATCACCCATCAGAGACAGGCGCTTATAGCACAAATGCGATCAGCTTGTGTTTGTTTCTGCGGTGCTATGCTGCTGTGCTGTGATCCTGTGGTTGCCTTGGCGACGGACAAGCAGCCCTCCACAGATGCGGCAGTCGTGCTTCGGCATGTTATCCTGTTGTTGGTTGTTTGTCTGTCGCCGAGGCAACCGCAGATATGCAGTGCCACAGAAGCAACTACAAGCTGACCACTGCCACGCACAAAGCACCGGTCGCCTGATGGGTGATGCAGGGAGCATTACAACTTGGCCACTGACCTAGCCCTAACCATGCCTGTTTGCTGAATCTGTTCATATTGGAATGGTAGATCTCATTACAATAAATAACCAACCTGTACCTGTTTCGAGTTGAATAAAGCTGGTTTTGCTAAAGTACTGAGATTCAGCCTCATCTATGGGACGCACCTACAGCATATGTTCCTGGGGAGCAAGGATGGGAAACCCAGTATCTCCCCCTGGACGCTAGGCGGCAGCCTCCCTGGGTTGCAGCGGTGCCTTGGACTCCCGCAGGGCTCCATGGAAGTTGGAGTTTGGTGAATCCCTTTTGGGTTCCGCAGGCGCTGCCAGGGGGTGCTGCAGCAGGAGCTGCTAGCCCCTTTTGGGCACTAGTTTCACCACACTCAGAGGTGCAGCCGGATGTTGGCAATCAATCACCTGGAGCACTTCCGGGTGCCCAATAAAAGGAGCCAGTAACCACCTTTCATTGGCCAGAGTGGAGGAGGAGGACAAACCTTGGAGGAGTGGTGGTGGAAGGGAAAGGAGAAGAAAGTGTGTGGTGTGTTTGGTGGTGCTTGCACACTTGGGACTGTGTTGTGCCTGTGGGGATTACGGGGAAGACATGCCCCACAGGTAAAGAAAAATAAAAGTCTTTTTATTTTATATGTGCCTCCAGTGTGAATCTGTGTCAGGTTGGGCACTTATATAGTGCCTTTATTACAATATATATATATATATATATATATATATATATATATATATATATATATATATATATACTAGCTGTGTAAGCCCATGCTGTAAAAAGCACGGGGTCCTAGAAACTATTGAAATCATCAGAAAAAAAGAATTCAAATGTAGAGATGTCAGGTAATTGAAAGGAAGTACTCTGGGCATCTCTTTCCTAGGAGGTTTCGTTTTGCCGACGTGCTTGCATCGTTTGTGCATTAGCGCCTAAGCAACTTTCTTTCTTCGGAGGTTTCGTTTTGCTGAAGTGCTCGCCTCACTTGTGTATTAGCGGTGGGAGGAAAAGGGATGCCGTTTTGCCGATGTGCTCGCCACGCTTCTGTAATTGTAAATAAGCAAGTGACTTTGCCGATATGCTGGCCTCACTTGCATATCCTCAGAAGTGGAACCCTTAGCTCGACTCCACCTCTCTCTTCCGGGCTGAACAGACACACACACTTCCACGCGTAGACGTTTATATATAAGTATAAGTGGAAAGTTAAACAGGGATCCCTCATTCATCCTACAGTTAGCTTGACATCCCTTAGAGGGCATCTTGTTGATTGTATTCATTAATTGCATGTATTACCAAATGTAAAACTAATGATTAATAAACTGAGTGATCATACTTCCAATTTCAACAATGCAATTCCACAGCTTATAATATCTCACATTTTAGTCCACATTAAGCACAAATTTGGTATTTTTCAAGGTAAAATTATTCCTTCGCAAAAATGTATATATGCATTTACCACATGAAATTGTGTTCTAAAGTTAAGTGTTTTCTCTGAACTTGCCATCCTCAGCATTTTAGAATTGAAGCTATGGGCAGAGCACCTCTGAAAAATAAAAACTTAAAAATTGACCAAATATGTCCAATTTGTAGTGGCAAACCTTTCGATATAAGAAAACATGCCTGTGTTTCCGATGCTTGTTTCAAACAACAAAAGGAATAAGGAAATAATCATTTTTTCGCATAATCCTGGTAGTATTTTTCTTGAAGTAAGGATACATTTTCTATTTACCTATATGATAGCAGTTGCCTTCGAGGGAGGCATTCTCACATCTCTCTATTATAATAAAAAAAATCTTGGGTCGAGACGTGATTTTCTCTGAGACACTTTAATGTCCCGCGAGACAAGGAAGTGAGACAAAAGGACAGCTGCTGTACAGGCTTTTAAATGATCGACACGCAGCGCGACATGCAGATCACGCAGCACAGCACAAGCAGCAAGCCAGCTGATCGCGCATAGAGGAGGTAAAAAAAATTTATTTGTTTCCCATTGTATCACCGTTTAAGAGGGAGTTTCGGAGGAGCGACCACATCTCCTTAGCATGCATTCAGGCCCCCTCTTCACAACACGAGAGGCAGAGACACGAAGTGGCTGGTGTGTAGCGCACCCCGGGGGGGAGGGGGAATAACTCATTCACTACAGCTGTATTACTGTTAAATATCAAGAAATAAAAAATGAATGAAATGAAAATAACAATCTCTTTTTAAAAGTTTTTTAAATGGAGAAATGCAGATATTCGGTGAGTTTTCTAACTTTTATTTTCTGGTGGTGCTCCGTGTCTAATGGCTTTTAATAAAAAATTGATAGGACAGGCGATATACAAAGCATTTGATAATGTTTGGGACAAAGATAAATCTTCTCCTTGTTTTACCCCTCTGTTCCACAGTTTAAAATTACAAAACAAGAAATTCAAGCATCATTAAAGTACACATTGCAGACTTTCATTTAAGGGTATTTTTATATATTTCAGTCACTCCTATGTAGAAATCATACTTTTATATATGGTTCCCACATTTCAGAGTACCATAAGGTTTAGGACAATTGGTGTCACAGGTGTTTGTAATGTCTCAGGTGTGTTTCATAGGATACCTAGGCCTGCTTCTACCCTTTGATGTTTCCAGTTGCCATTGTTCAACATGAAGACAAGGGCTGTGCCAATGAAAGTCAAAGAAGCTGCTAATAACAGAAGAATACTCACTATGGGAAAGAAAAAGCCTCAAACACCTTTCTGACTGTGTTTGGCATAGAATACTATCTGCAGAAGACTTCATGAACAGAAATACAGAGGCAACACCACTAGTTAACCACAAAAACAGGATGGTCAGTTTGTGAAAAAGCACTTAAAAGAACCTGCAGAATTCTGGAAAAAGGTCTTGTGAAGAGGTGAGACAAAGATGAACCTGTATCAGAATGAATGCAAGAGCAAACTGTGGAGACAAAAAGGAACTGCCCAAGATCCAAAGCATACCATCCCATCTGTTAAACACGGTGGTGGGGGTGTTATGGCTTGGGCATACAGTGTATATGACTGCCTCAGGTACTGGCACACTTCTCTTCACTGATGATGTAGTTACTGAAGGCAGTTACATACTGAATTCTGAGGCGTATAGAAACATCTTATCTTCTCAAGTTCCAGTGAATGGCTCCGGACTAACTGGACGGCGCTTCATCCTACAGCAAGATAATGATCCCAAACATATTCCTAAGGCAATATGCAAGTTTTACAAAGCTAAAAAATTGAACATTCTTCAATGGTTAATTCTGTCACCTGATATAAATCTAATTCAGCATGCCTTCCAAATGCTGAAGTGAAAACTTAAGGGGACAAGCCCCTGAAACAAGTAGGAGCTGAAGATGGCAAAGCAAAAATCTGTAAAATACACTTTAATCATATCTGAATTGTTTGATTTGTAATTTTAAACTGTGGAGCAGAGAGATAAATCAAAGAAAAATTTATCTTTGTGCCAAGCATTATGGAAGGCCCTCTATGTTTTTAAATTTATAGAAAGCGCTTAACTTTAGACACAATTTTGCATACATACCATATTTGTGAAGAAGTAACTTTGTCTGGTGCATCACATTGCAGTGTCCAACAGTAGTCAGCAAGCACTGACGGATTCCAGTTGCCCTGGTATCGTTTCTCCATCGTAGCAATGTCCTGGTGAAACCTTTCACTGTGTTTGTCACTGACAGCACCGAGATTTGCGGGAAAGAAGTCCAAGTGTGAGTGGAGGAAATGAATCTTGAGTGACATGTTGCACTTCATTGTCTTGTATGCTTTGAGAAGTTTGTCTACCAGCTGAATGTAGTTTGGGGCTCTGTAATTGCCCAGAAAATTGTCAAAAACGTCTTTGAAGGCTTTCCAGGCAATTTTTTCCGGTCCAACTAACAGATCTTCAAACCGCTTGTCACTCATAACATGTCTGATTTGGGGGCCAACAAAAATGACCTCTTTGATCTTGGCATCAGTTATTCTTGGGAATATCTGTCTTAAATAACGAAAACCTTCGCCTTCCTTGTTCAGTGCTTTCACGAAATTCTTCATGAGTCCCAGTTTTATGTGAAGAGGAGGCATATATATTTGTATAGCCGAGCTGCAGTCCTAGTAACAGAGCAACAACTTTAACAGAGTAACAACTTTAAGATGTCCACAGATATTCCAGATGTACCTGCTATACTGGACGTGCTTCAGCAACAGTTCCATATTGTCATACGTTTCTTTCATGCGTGCTGCATAGCCAACAGGTACTGAAGGATAAACGTTGCTATTGTGTAGCAGAACAGCTTTCAGGCTTGACGAATCAATGAAGAGACGCCACTCTTCTGGGTTGTGATCACAACCCAAGGCTGAGAACAATCCTTCAATGTCACAACAGAAACAGAGACTGTTGACTTGTGCAAAAAATTTGGTTATATCATGATGTCTGCCTTGAAACACAGAAATTTTCGTACCTGGTGACAGCAAACACCATTCCTGTAGTCTCGAACACAGCAGCTCGGCTTTTGCTTTTGACAGACAGACAATTCGGACATGTGTTATCAGATGTGGATCGCCTGATGAGCACGGTTCAAAGTCAATGTCACTGTCAGTACCCTGCATTGCAGTTTCTTCATCTGGTTCATCTAAGGTCCAATCCTCTGGTGGTTTCAGAATTGAAAGACTGTCGTCATGTGCCATGGGTCTCATTGCTGAAGGCAGATTAGGATATTCAATTGACTTCTTGTTTTTGGCAGATAAACCAAACACATTAGTCAAACAGAAGTAACACTCCGTCATATGGTGTTTCTGTTCTCGCCATATCATCGGAACAGCAAACGGCATCGTCTTTCGAATGCCTCTGAGCCAGGCTCTCAGACTGACAGCACATGTCGCACAGCAAATGTGAAGCGCCCATTCCTTGTCTTGATCGCCAGTTTTGCAGCCGAAATACAGATGATAAGCTTTCTTCACAAGAGCAGTCATCCAACGTCTCTGAGGAGCAAGTGTATATTCACCACAGATATAGCAGAATGTATCGTGGCTGTTACGACATTGACAAGACATATCATCGAATACCAAAACGCCTATAGCATCAAGCTTACTTACTGTTATATTGCTACAGATACTATACTTTACTATACAGTGATCCCTCGCTATATCGCACTTTGACTTTTGCGGCTTCACTCTATCGCGGATTTTATATGTAAGCATATTTAAATATATATCGCGGATTTTTTGCTGGTTCGTGGATTTCTGAGGACAATGGGTCTTTTAATTTCTGGTACATGCTTCCTCAGTTGGTTTGCCCAGTTGATTTCATACAAGGGACGCTATTGGCAGATGGCTGAGAAGCTACCCAACTTACTTTTCTCTCTCTTTCTCTTGCGCTGACTTTCTCTGATCCTGACGTAGGGGGATTGAGCAGGGGGGCTGTTCGCACACCTAGACGATACGGACGCTCGTCTAAAAATGCTTAAAGATTATCTTCACGTTGCTACCTTCTGTGTGCAGCTGCTTCGTGAAGCGACATGCTGCACGGTGCTTCGCATACTTAAAAGCTCGAAGGGCATGTATTGATTTTTGACTGTTTGTTTTCCTCTGTCTCTCTCTCTCTCTCTCTCTCCCTGCTCCTGACGGAGGGGGTGTGAGCTGCCGCCTTCAACAGCTTTGTACCTGCGGTGCTTCGCATACTTAAAAGCCAAACAGCCCTATTGATTTGTTTGCTTTCCTCTCTTGCCTGAAGAAGGGGCCTGAGTTGCCTCGAAAGCTTGCATATTGTAATCTTTTTAGTTAGCCAATAAAAGGTGTCATTTTGCTTGGCTTTTCTCTACTCTCTGTTTCTGACAGTCTGTGCTCCTGACGCGCACTCCTTTGAAGAGGAAGATATGTTTGCATTCTTTTAATTGTGAGACAGAACTGTCATCTCTGTCTTGTCATGGAGCACAGTTTAAACTTTTGAAAAAGAGACAAATGTTTGTTTGCAGTGTTTGAATAACGTTCCTGTCTCTCTACAACCTCCTGTGTTTCTGCGCAAATCTGTGACCCAAGCATGACAATATAAAAATAACCATATAAACATATGGTTTCTACTTCGCGGATTTTCTTATTTCGCGGGTGGCTCTGGAACGCAACCCCCGCGATGGAGGAGGGATTACTGTACTGATACTATACATACACACTGACTATCTACTGTATATTAACCAAATGAGCAGGATCGGCGTATGCAAGCCACCTTTATAGCATGCTGAGACAGTTTCAAGCTCGTTCAGACCTGCCCAGGCATGCCCAGGATGTCAACTTCCACAGAACAGCTTCCAACCTGGCCTGATTCCATTACTGGACATGCCCAGGCTGCACAAACCGTTGTTGATAAGTCACTTACGGGAGCAAAAACTTTGTTGTGCAGTGTTATTTAAAGCCAAATCTATAAAAAATTAAATTAATATTTTATGTATTTAAAAATATAATATATTTTGACATAAATGTTTTTGTCCTAAATGTCAACAATTATATTAATTCACATACAGTATATATGTGAAATTTGTATTAATTCCATTATTCATGGTTTGTTTAAGTTGTAGAAAAATAAAGGAGAAAATGTAGGCACCTGAATGTTTTTGGAGTGTATCTGGGATGAGTTTGAAGTCAGCAGCAGCCCCATCTCATAAACTAAAGGCACTGAGTTCAACTTAAAATGTGAAATTTGTTTTAAACAAAAACAGAAAATACCTGCAACAAAGAACTGGACAGCATAGTCATTTGACAAAGTTAAAAATGTAATCAATTTTTATTTGCAAATAGAGTGCTATATAAAAGTAATGAATTATTATTTTTATTATTATTATTATTATTAAGCTGCTGTTAAATTTTCAGATGCTCAACGCTTAAGATTTAAACTGAAGTCAAATTCAAAAAAATCATTCCTTTCAAAGTCCTAAATGTGCATGCCAAATTCTGTGGACTTCTGAGCAGTTATTAGTGGATGCAAGATCGGTCCATTCATTACAGTGTCCACAAAATATTTACCACAGACATGCAGATGCACAGTCACACAGATACACACATCTTCCCCAAAATGCTCAAAACATGTTCTAAGGATATTAAAAAGTGGGCAGAGCACCTCTGAAAAATATGTGTTCCACTTTTTTGTTTAAAACAATGCATCTTTAGTGATCCACTCTCCTGAAATGGCCAAAGTACTCTGATGCCTTTAAGAACAGACAAAGAAGCAGGTCAGTATTCCCACGTGCCTGCCCAGAGAGGGTGCACACAGAGGCAGCCCGAATTCCCACTCCAAAAGCTGGATTTGACTTACACCATGCCAAAATGCATGTAGCTTGAAAGTTCAGATATATACTTGATGGTCCCAAAATAACAGTAAGCTTCACAAGAGGGAGAACTGTGAAGTCCAGCTTGCAGAGACAAGTTTAACCAGGAATCTTTATAAAAATTGAGAGTTTATTTAAAAGCAATGAAGAAAACAGTTGTGAAACAAGTTAAAAAACAGCAAATATAAGGAAATAGAAATTGCAATAAGGAAAAGTTTACCAACCACAAAGGGCATGCATTGTACCACATAGGGACTGTAAATCCCATGAGTCTTTGTAGGGATGGGAATACTCCCTTAACAGTTTTTGACAAGAAGCCTGTCTCTTGGGGAACCACCCACAAAGCCACAAAGGACATAGTAGAAGAAGCAGCCACATATAGACATCAAAAAATAAACAAAACTGATAAAAATAATTATACAAATAATAAAGTTAATAACAAAATTATCATAAATGATAGTATCCAAAGGACCAAAAAGAGAAGCATAAACGACATAAAAAAATTAATTTCAATGTAAGCCAGGGTTTTATATAGAAGTGTATTTCAAAGTTATTTACAAATTGTCAAAGAAAAATTAAATCTACAAAAAATGGAAGAATCAGTATTAGAGTTTAAAATATATTAAGTTACAGGTGGAATGAAATAGTTTATAATTATACCCTGTATAATGATTAAATATTAATAGTCTGATTTGACAAAATAATCTATGTTCAGATGGCCAGGGGAGCCAAACTTTATGATATACTGTACTCTTTGCCAAATTTGTTAAGAAGGGCAGGACGATGGGCACTTTGATATTTTATTAGTGTCATAGTCACTTATTTCAAAATTAGCATTCACATAAGGAAGGGAAGTCAATGAGTCAAAAGTCTATTACAATACAATACAATACAGTTTATTTTTGTATAGCCCAAAATCACACAGGAAGTGCCGCAATGGGCTTTAACAGGCCCTGCCGCTTGACAGCCCCCAGCCTTGACTCTCTAAGAAGACAAGGAAAAACTCCCAAAAAAACCTTGCAGGGAAAAAATGGAAGAAACCTTGGGAAAGGCAGTTCAAAGAGAGACCCCTTTCCAGGTAGGTTGGGCGTGCAGTGTGTGTCAAAAGAAGGGGGTCAATACAATACAATGCAGTTCACAGAACAGAACAATTCCTCAATATAGTACGAAAATAAAAAATATAAATTTTAGAAGTACAGAGCAGAATTTAGAGTAGATGATATAGCCCATGATAAGATTTGGATTTGTGTAGAGTCCTGGAGACCTCATCCTTCAAGCTGCCTCCCCCATTTGGCCAATCCACGGCTGAAACAGTGCTGGGCCAGCCAATCTGACGAAAGGACCCCTCTTTCCCACGATTCCTGCGATCCTCCATCTGGGATGACTTTTCCTTAGGCAGGCAAAACAACTTGGCAGGTGGGCCATGGCACCAAGTGCCACATTTGAGTACCGAGAAGAAAAATAGAATAAGTGAGGGTTAGTATACAATTATAACTGTCATGTTACTTATGTTTAAGTGCTAATGACTAACAACAGAGATGCAGTCTGTACAGTTAATCAGCAGCTCTAGTCAGGATATGCTAAACTGAAGTAGTGAATCTTCAGCCGGGATTTAAAAGCTGAGACCGAAGGGGCGTCTCTTATAGTAGCAGGCAGACCATTCCACAGTTTAGGGGCCCTGTAACTAAAAGCTCGACCTCCCACTGTTATTTTATTAATCCTTGGAACCATAAGCAGACCGGCATCTTGAGATCTTAATGTGCGCTCAGGTTTGTAAGTCATGATAAGTTCAGACAAGTAAGCCGGACCTCGACCATTTAATGCTTTATATGTTAAAAGAAGGATTTTGAAATCTGCCCTAAACTTAACCGGGAGCCAGTGTAAGGATTTAAGAACTGGAGTTATGTGTTCGTATTTTCTTGTTCTTGTAATAATTCTCGACAGCCGCATTTTGGATTAACTGGAGGCTGTATAAAGAACAGTTTGAACATCCAGTGAACACCGCATTGCAGTAGTCAATCCTACTAGAGATAAATGCATGAATTAGTTTCTCAGAATCCTGTTTATTTAAAAAGCGCCTTAATTTCCTAACATTTTTAAGATGGAAGAAACATGTTTTGGACAACTTTGTAATATGCTCTTTAAATGACATGCTAGAGTCAAAGATAACTCCTAGATTGCGGGCTGATTCAGTAAAATTGACTGGGATTCCCACTGAGTTAAATGATGACAAAATGCTGTTGTGATCAGCATCATTCCCTCCAACAATTAACATCTCTGTTTTATCTGGATTTAAAGACAAGTAGTTCTTATTCATCCACTCCTTTAATTCACTAACACAACTAATTAAAGACAGCATTGGAGAAACTTCATTTGATTTAAATGAAAGGTATAACTGGGTGTCATCTGCATACGAGTGAAAATTAACATTATGTTTCCTAATGAGAGATCCCAGTGGAAGCATGTAAAGTGAAAACAGTAAAGGTCCCAGTACTGAGCCCTGCGGGACACCATATTGAACTTCTGTATATAATGATGGAGTACTGTCAGCACATTTCTGTACATATTGGAATCGATTTGATAAGTAAGAACTAAACCAAGCGAGCACGGTGCCTGTAAGCCCAACATCATTTTCTAGCCTGTGCAGTAAAATAGAATGGTCGATGGTGTCAAACGCTGCACTTAAGTCCAACAACATAATTATAGTGGAGTTTCCTTCATCAGAGGATATCAGAATGTCGTTTACAACCCGTGTTAGTGCCGTTTCTGTACTATGACCAGTGCGAAAACCAGACTGGAATTTCTCAAATAAATTGTAATGCGTAAGGTGTGTCTGAAGCTGACTGGCGACTACTTTTTCTAGTATCTTAGAGAGAAACGGTAAATTTGAAATAGGCCTATAATTATTTAGTATATGTGGGTCAAGGTCTGACTTTTTAAGTAATGGTTTAATGACTGACACTTTTAGTGTATCAGGTACTGTGCCATGCAATAATGAACTATAATGAACTGTTTAGGATAGGCGCTGCAAGAACATCCATTGCACTTTTCAGTAGTTTTGTTGGCACTGGATCTAGGGAACAAGTAGTGGGCTTCATTTTAGAAATTAAACTTAAGACTTCCTGCTCAGTTACAGGATTAAAATTACTAAGGTGCTGAGTGCAATGTGAGACAGGGTCTGCTAAGCTAGTGTGTGGTTTGTAGTGTGATGCAGAGATCTGGGATCTTATATTTTTAATTTTCTTATTGAAGAAGTTCATAAAGTCTGTACTGCTAATGTCTGTTGGTATTTTGCACTGTTGATCTGAATTTCCATTTGTTAATTTAGCCACTGTTCTAAACAGTACCCGAGGATTTTTTTATTGCTATTAATCTATAATAATAAAAGGCAAAGCCCTCACTGACTGACTGACTGACTCACTCACTGACTGACTGACTGACTGACTCATCACTAATTCTCCAACTTCCTGTGTAGGTGGAAGGCTGAATTTTGGCAGGCTCATTCCTTACAGCTTACTTACAAAAGTTAGGCAGTTTTCATTTCAAAATTATACGCGTAATGGTCATAACTGGAACCTATTTTTTGTCCATATACTGTAATGGTAGGCAGCAAGATGGCCGTAGGAGACTGAGTTGCGTGTCGCGTCATCACGCCTCCCACGTAATCACGTGAACTGACTGTGAACTCAGTACGTAGAAAAGAAGGAGGAGCCCCAAAGAGCGCAGAAGAAAACATTCATTACACAATTGACAAGGCAGCGAAACAATAAGAAGCGAGTGAGTGACGCATACAAGCATCTTCATAAGACACGAGGTATAAAAAAGCACGGTGTAAACCGTAAGTCTAAATTAACTTTATAGAAACGCTCACGCTGCCGTTTGCAATACCATATTCGCGAGATACAAGTTTAATGAGAAGACACGAGGTATAAAAAAGCACGGTGTAAACCGTAACCTTAACTTTATAGAAACGCTCCCGCTGCCGTTTGCAATGCCATATTCGCGAGATACAAGTTTAATGAGAAGACACGAGGTATAAACGACAGTTTGCATCACTTTGTAACAGAGTTAAAATTGCTGTAGCGAGAAACTTTTAACTGCAGGGTCTTAGCTAACATTAAATAAACCCGTGGACATCGCAACATCACACAAGAGACTGGCTCACGTGAAGTGACTGAACGCAGCAGGAGTGATCACTTGCATTAATCAAACCTGTTCAAAAAACACATTACACAATTGATAAGGTAGGAAAAGAATATGAAACAAGGCACGGTATAAACCGTAACTTTAAGTTTATAGAAACACTGCCGTTTGCAATACCATATTCGCCCCTGCGAAGCGCGGTGATTTTGCTGTATATATTAAACTATTTCAACCATTGTATGATCTGCTTCTCGCAACTGAAAGAGGGCACCGTGGCAGAAGTTAGCCGACTTGCTCACCAACCACAAGCGTTACCTGGTAGGTAACCACCCATACAATCAGATTGTGAATCAGACTACGCATGCCTGCAATGTAATTAGCCCGATCTACATGCTGTCAAATGAACGAACCTCACGCCGTGGCACAACGTTAGGGGCTTCGCCTCTACGTCCGAGGATCGATTCCCGTAAGGGAGTGCAGTGACTGTGTACTCCTGATGAGCCCACAATTACGGCGAAACACGTGTCGCATACTATGCATCTTCAAAGCACGGTGTAAACAGTAAGTTTAAATTGAGTTTATAGAAACGCTCCCGCTGCCGTTTGCAATACCATATTAGATGACTTTGTAACAGAGTTAAAATTGCTGGAGCGATAAATTTTTAACTGCCGGGTCATGTCGCGTGTTCTTGGGTAGGTACACCAAAAAATTTATACATTTATGCATGTAATGGGCAAACAAAAAATGTACTATACCCGAAAGCACTACAGTACTACTCAATGTATCTTTACTTCTTAAATGTTAATGTTTTACTGTTTAATAATTTGTATGATTCTTATATGTTATTCAGATTCTTTTATCAAAATACCAGTAACAGCGCACTCCACGATAACGTGGAGTGAATACACTTGACATGACCATTCATAGTATTTATCCTCTTTCTCTGTACGTTTACCATTCGTTTGCTCAGAGGTTGATGCGCTTGCTGCTTAATGAGCAGCTCTTGACCCTAGCGTCCCGCTGCTTCTCTTCTTTCATCGGCATCTTTTCCCGTTAAAACTGATTTCTTTTAAAACTTAGTATGTTTTCTTTAATTTTTCAGTTAAGCTGGCACTTAAGTCTTCAATCTGCCTCAAGAATGATTAGCGAAGGTGGTAGACAATGAAAACGTCAGCCGTACGCATCCGCCACGCATGCACTGGTGCGCGCAGCTGTGAGTTGATTCTACAATAAAATAAAATAAAGATAAAAAGAGTAATAACTTGCACCACCGCTATTCAATTACACTTGCCTAACGCCTCTCCTAAGGGGAAATACTGTGGGATCTGGACATCCATCAAAGCAGCAATCACAAGCTCGATTACAAAGCGGGAAGCTGTGATTTGTCGTCTCCCTCCCATGTAACTATCACAGCCCGTGTTGCAACGCACTATGTATGTATATGTATATATGTGTATGTGTGTGTATATGTATGTGTGTATATATATATATATATATATATATATATATATATATATATATATATATATGTGTGTGTTCATATGTGTGGGAAAGCGAATAGTAGAAGTGACGTAGTATCTGTGTACCAAATTTCAAGTCAATAGGTGAAACGGTTTGCGAGCTACAGCTCATTTAAAATCCTGGACAGACAAACTAATAGCCACGGTACTGTTTTATAGAAGAACATTTTAATGTTTAATAATTTTTATTTATATGCAATGTGCTTCTTATATATTACTTCATATTCTCAAATAATAATGATGTTAATGTTGTTTATATTGATTTCTATGTTATTGTAAGTGCTCTTTATTTGTGGAAAAATAAATTTGGCAATTTAACTTATTTTATACATACATTTTATTTTTTTCTCTTGCACTCAGTGAGCGAATCCACTGGCTAATCAGCTATATATATATATATATATATATATGTATGTGTATATATATATGTGTGTATATATATATATATATATATATATATATATATATATATATATATATATATATATATAGATAGATAGATAGATATATGTGTATGTATGTAGATATACAAATATGTATATATATGTATATATGTTTATATATATGTAGATATACAAATATGTATATGTATATATATGTATATATGTGTATATATATGTAGATATACAAATATGTATATGTATATATATGTATATATGTGTATATATATGTAGATATACAAATATGTATATGTATATATATGTATATATATGTGGATGTGTATATGTATATATTTATGTATATACACTATGTTTATGTATATATATGTTTACATAACCTCTTTAACACAGTACTTCTCCGCTGCGAAGCGCGGGTATTTTGCTAGTGTAGAATAATATTCTGACCGAGCTTTAAAGAGGGCTTTTTTATATTTATTAACACTCTCTGTCCATGCAATTTGAAAGACATGTAGCTTTGTTGTTCTCCATCTGCGTTCCAGTTTTCGATACTCTAATTTAAGAGCTCGAGTGTTTTCATTAAACCAGGGAGAGTTTCTATGTGCTTTGATCACTTTTGTTTTAAGGGGAGCCACTGTGTCCAGAGCATCTCTCAAGGTCACATTATAATGTGATGTTAGCTCATCTAAATTGTTTTTCGTGTTTACATTTGATGTTAACTGATCTAAATGGTTTTCCACAATTACACTCGACTTACTCAAAGTATCTATAAATTTTAAAGCAGAATTACAATCTAGATGTCGCACTGTCTTTGTTTTAATCTGTGAGTGTGCTGGCAAGGGCAGGACTAAATCAAATGTAATTAAGTAGTGATCGGAAATAACTTCATTTAATGGAGTAATAATTAAATTTTGAATTTCAACTTTGTAAGTTATAATTAAATCTAATATGTGGTTATGATTATGAGTTGGACCTTTGACATTCTGACAAAATCCTACTGAATTTAACAAATAAGTAAAACATTTGCTAAAAGTGTCAGTTTCCACATCAATGTGTACATTAAAATCTCCCATCAGTACTACGTGATCAGCTTTAGTTTAAATATATATTTAAATATACTTACATATAAAATCCGCGATGGAGTGAAGCCGCAAAAGTCGAAGCGCGATATAGCGAGGGATTACTGTACATCAGGGATCGGCTCTGAGCCCTTTCTTATATGCAATGGTGAAGGACAGGTTGACAGATGGGTTTAGACCCTGGAGAGGTGGAGATATGCTCTAGAGGGGAGAGAAATGAAGGTCAGTAGGAACAAGACAGAATACATGTGTGTGAATGAGAGGAAGGTCAGTGGAATGGTTAGGATGCAGAAAGTAGAGTTGGTGAAGGTGGGTGAGTTTAAATACTTGGGATCAACAGTACAGAGTAATGAGGACTGAGGAAGACATTTGAAAATGAAAGTGCAGGTAGGGTGGAATGTGTGGAGATGAGTGTCAGGAGTGATTTGTGACAGACAGGTATTAGCAAGAGTGAAAAGGAAGGTCTACAAAATGGTAGTGAGACCAGCTATGTTATATGGGTTGGAGATGGTGGCACTGACCAAAAAACAGGAGACAGTGCTGCAGGTGACAGAGATAAAAATGTTAAGATTTGTATTGGGTATGACGAGGATGGACAGGATTATAAATGAGTACATTAGAGGGTCAGCTCAGGTTGGATGGTTTGAAGAGTCAAAGTCAGAAAGGCAAGATTACATTGGTTTGGACATGTGCAGAGGTGAGATGCTAGGTATATTGGAAAAAGAATGCTAAGGATAGAGCAGCCAGGCAAGAGGAGAAAAGGAAGGCCTAAGAGAAGGTTTATGGATGTGGTGAGAGAGGACATGCATGATGGGTGTAACAGAGCAAGACGCTTCAAATCTAACATTTTACTTTTTACATATAATAATTTACATTTACTTACATTAAATTTCATCTGTCACAAATCTGCCAAAATCTGTATGCTGTTCAAGTCCCCAGGCAATGATTGGTCTTATAATAGACTATCTGCCACTCTGCCTAGCTTGGTATCATCTGTAGCCTTGAACAGCTTGTTGTTTATATTCTTAGATAATCTCAGATAATTTATAAATATTAAAAATAGCAGTGGACCCAGCACCAACTCTTTAGAGAGAAACTCAATACTTGCGTGTGCTAATAAACATGCCCTTCATATGCCAACTGTTTTAATGGTTTGCCTCTTCATTTAAGTGATTTGTAGGCCTTTCTTGAATTAGCTATACATGCTTGGGGACCTAACAACAACAAAACTAAACCTAACTGCAACAATAAAATATACTAAGTACTATTCAACACCCAAGAATATGAAACAGAATTATAAAAGTGCAGTCATTTAATAATAGATATATGTTGGCCAATTACAGTGATTTTAGTTATTCATAGCATAAACTACCTTAGAAGTAAACTGCTTCAGAAAGTATCTAAGCATCATTGCTGTGGCACTATCTGCAAGACAACAGCAATAATGAAAATTTGAAGAGGAAGAGTAGAAAACATTTCATGTAGTTGAAACTTTGTTACAAAGGAATTTGGTGCAGATTGCTATAGCTGATTGAAAATCAGATGTGACATGAACAGATGACAACCTTTTGAAGAAGTTTCTACCCTTTGTTATTGTGCCACTTGTTGATACCACTAGTGAAATATTCTGAAAAGTGCAATAACAATCTGATTACTCATCTTGCATTCTTTCAGCTCTTTCCAAATTCAAAACCCTCCTGTTTCTTTCTTGCATATAACTTACTGGTATTGTTCCAAGACCAAGTGAATTACTGAAGAACTGACAACCAAGGAATCTAAGGTGGGGAACACTTTCCGTTGACTCACAATCAGTGCTGATTAGATGAGACTCTAGTTCTCCTAAAATCCACCATACATTATTTTGTCTTTGTGCTATTTAGGTGTTTTTTGTCTCAGAACATTAAATATTCTCTTTCTTACAGTGTTGCCATTATTGTTGTGGTTTCTTTAGTAAATTACATGATGTGTTGATTACTGCTTTTGGCTGGACAGCCATGAGGACTGCAGTTTGTGAATAAAGTCTGATCCCTCATTGGATTCATTGTTCATAATTCAATTAATGAGGCTTTGTTGAGAGTCTTTACTACCTGTCATCTGCCTGTTTGAAAGCCCAGTATTTAGTTACAGATGGAGGAGTACATTTTTAGACTAGCAAAGAGGCGCAAGTGTAGTAAAGACAGAGGTTTACATCATAATGTATGTTTGTATGTTATGTTTCTAGACTTCTCTAGCTCCTTCAACACAATCCAACCTCTGCTCCTTAGGGACAAGCTGACAGAAATGGGAGTAGATTCATACCTGGTGGCATGAATCGTGGACTATTTTAAAGACAGACCTCAGTATGTGCGTCTTGGGAACTGCATATCTGACATTGTGGTCAGCAACACAGGAGCGCCGCAGGGGACTGTACTTTCTCCAGTCCTATATACATCGGACTTCCAATACAACTCGGAGTCCTGCCACGAGCAAAAGTTCGCTGATGACACTGCTATCGTGGGTTGCATCAGGAGTGGGCAGGAGGAGGAGTATAGGGACCTAATCAATGACTTTGTTAAATGGTGCGACTCAAACCACCTACACCTGAACACCAGCAAAACCAAGGAGCTGGTGGTGGATTTTAGGAGGCCCAGACCCCTCATGGACCCCATGATCATCAGAGGTGACTGTGTGCAGATGGTGGAGACCTACAAATACCTGGGAGTGCAGCTGGATGATAAATTAGACTGGACTGCCAATACTGATGCTCTGTGTAAGAAAGGACAGAGCCGGTTATACTTCCTTAGAAGGCTGGCATCCTTCAACATCTGCAATAAGATGCTTCAGATGTTCTATCAGACGGTTGTGGCGAGCACCCTCTTCTACGCGGTGGTGTGCTGGGGAGGCAGCATTAAGAAGAAAGACTCCTCACGCTTGGACAAACTGGTGAGGAAGGCAGGCTCTATTGTTGGCATGGAGCTGGACAGTTTGACATCTGTGGCAGAGCGACGGGCGCTCAGCAGGCTCCTATCAATTATGGAAAATCCACTGCATCCACTAAACAGGATCATCTCCAGACAGAGGATAGCTTCAGCGACAGACTGCTGTCACTGTCCTGCTCCACTGACAGACTGAGAAGATCGTTCCTCCCCCAAACTATGCGACTCTTCAATTCCACCCGGGGGTGTAAACATTAACATTATATAAAGTTATTGTCTGTTTTTACCTGCATTATTATCAATCTTTAATTTAATATTGTTTTTTGTATCAGTAAGGTGCTGCTGGAGTATGTGAATTTCCCCTTGGGATTAATAAAGTATCTATCTATCTATCTATCTATCTATCTATCTATCTATCTATCTATCTATCTATCTATCTATCTATCTATCTATCTATCTATCTGTCTGTCTGTCTGTCTGTCTGTCTGTCTGTCTGTCTGTCTGTCTGTCTGTCTGTCTGTCTGTCTGTCTGTCTGTCTGTCTGTCTGATGTAGGCAGTTCAAGTATTAAGGAATCCAAGTAACATATCAGCTCCCAGAGGCAAGGGGCTGGAACCCATCCCAGAAGCAGTGGGAGCAAGACAGGCAAACAACCCTGGACCAGGTACCAATATATAACAGGGCCCACTCACTTTTTCTTCTTTTGGCTGCTCCTGTTAGGGGTTGCCACAGTGGATCATATTTTTCCATATCGTCCTGTACTCTGCGTCTTTCTCTGTTACACCCATCATGCATGTCCTCTCTCACCACATCCATAAACCTTCTCTTAGGCCTTCCTTTTCTCCTCTTGCCTGGCTGCTCTATCCTTAGCATTCTTTTTCCAATATACCTAGCATCTCACCTCTGCACATGTCCAAACCAATGTAATCTTGCCTTTCTGACTTTGACTCTTCAAACCATCCAACCTGAGCTGACCCTCTAATGTACTCATTTATAATCCTGTCCATCCTCGTCATACCCAATACAAATCTTAACATTTTTATCTCTGTCACCTGCAGCACTGTCTCCTGTTTTTTGGTCAGTGCCACCATCTCCAACCCATATAACATAGCTGGTCTCACTACCATTTTGTAGACCTTCCTTTTCACTCTTGCTAATACCTGTCTGTCACAAATCACTCCTGACACTCATCTCCACACATTCCACCCTACCTGCACTTTCATTTTCAAATGTCTTCCTCAGTCCTCATTACTCTGTACTGTTGATCCCAAGTATTTAAACTCACCCACCTTCACCAACTCTACTTTCTGCATCCTAACCATTCCACTGACCTTCCTCTCATTCACACACATGTATTCTGTCTTGTTCCTACTGACCTTCATTTCTCTCCCCTCTAGAGCATATCTCCACCTCTCCAGGGTCTAAACCCGTCTGTCAACCTGTCCTTCACCATTGCATATAAGAAAGGGTTCAGAGCCGATCCCTGATGTACAGTAATCCCTCGCTATATCGCGCTTCGACTTTTGCGGCTTCACTCCATCGCGGATTTTATATGTAAGTATATTTAAATATATATCGCGGATTTTTTGCTGGTTCGCGGATTTCTGCGGACAATGGGTCTTTTAATTTCTGGTACACGCTTCCTCAGTTGGTTTGCCCAGTTGATTTCATACAAGGGACGCTATTGGCAGATGGCTGAGAAGCTACCCAACCACAGCGCGTATTATGTATTAAATAAAACTCCTCAAATATATTGTGAGCACAGGGGCTGTTCGCACCCCTAGAGGACACAGCCGCTCCTCAAAAAACGCTGAAAGATTACCTTCACACTGCTCCCTTCTTTGCTGGGCTTACATGTGGCTGCTTTGCAAGCGATATGCTTCCCGCATGGTGCTTCGCATACTTAAAAGAACAAACAGCACGTATTGATTTTTGATTGTTTTCTTTCCTCTCTCTCTCTCTCTCTCTCTCTCGCTTGCTCGCTCGCTCTGACATTCTCTGCTCCTGACGGGAGGGGGTGTGAGCAGAGGGGCTGTTCGCACACTGGCCTAGAGGATACGGACGCTCCTCTAAAAAATGCTGAAAAATGCTTGCTCCCTTCCTTGCAGCTACTTTGTCCGGCAGTGCTTCACATACTTAAAAGCCAAACAGCCCTATTGATTTTTGACTGTTTGCTTTTTTCTCTCTCTCTCTCTCTCTCTGACGTGCACTCCTTTGAAGAGGAAGATATGTTTGCATTCTTTTAATTGTGAGACTGAACTGTCATCTCTGTCTTGTCATGGAGCACAGTTTAAACTTTTGAAAAAGAGACAAATGTTTGTTTGCAGTGTTTGAATAACGTTCCTGTCTCTCTACAACCTCCTGTGTTTCTGTGCAAATCTGTGACCCAAGCATGACAATATAAAAATAACCATATAAAAATATAGTTTCTACTTCGCGGATTTTGACTTTTCGCGGGGGGGTCTGGAACGCAACCCCCGCAATGGAGGAGGGATTACTGTAATCCGATCTTCACATTGAATGCATCTGTCACTCCTACCGCAGACTTCACCACTGTCACACTTCCCTCATACATATCCTGTATAACTTTTATATACTTCTCTGCCACTCCCAACTTCCTCATACAATACCACAACTCCTCTCGAGGCACCCTGTCATATGCTTTCTCCTGGTCAACAAAGATGCAAAGCAACTCCTTCTGGCCTTTTCTATACTTCTCCATCAACATCCTCAGATTAAACATTGCATCTATGGTGCTCTTTCTTGGCATGAAACCATACTGTTGTTGACTAATCATCACCTCCCTTTTTAACCTAGTTTCCACTACTCTTTCCATTAACTTCAGGCTGTGGCTCATCAATTTTATCCCCCTGTAGTTATTACAGCTCTGCACATCCCCCTTATTCTTAAAAATTGGCACCAGTACACTTCTTCTTCATTCCTCAGATATCCTATCACTTCCCAAGATTCCATTAAACAATCTGGTTAAAAACATCACTGCCATCTCTCCTAAACATCTCCATGCTTCCACAGGTATGTCATCTGGACCAATGGCCTTTCTATTCTTCAACTTCTTCCTTATTTCCTCATTGCTAATCCTCTGTGCTTCCTAATTCACTATCGCAACATCATCCAACCTCCTCTCTCTCTCATTCTCTTCATTCATCAGCCTCTCAAAGTACTCTTTCCATCTGCTCAACACACTCTCCATCTTTATCCTTTATCACCCTAACCTGCTGCACATTTTTCTCAGTCCCTCTGTCTAGCCAATCAGTACAGGTCCTTTTTGTCCCTCCTTAGTGTCCAGTCTCTCATACAACTCTTCATATGCCTTTTCTTTAGCCTTTGCTACCTATTTCTTCATATTACGCTTTATCTCCTTGCACTCTTGTCTACTTTCTGCATCTCTCTGACTATTCCACTTCTTGTTCGCCAACCTCTTCCTCTGTATACTCTCCCGTACTTCACCATTCCACCACCAGGTTTCTAATTCCTCCTTCCTCTGTCCAGATGTCATGCCAAGCACCTTTTTTGCTGTCACCCTTACTACTTCTGTTGTAATTGCCCAGCTCTCTGACAACTCTTCAATGCCACCCAGTGCCTGTCTTACCTCCTCCCTGAACTCAACCTTGCAGTCTTCATTTTTCAGCTTCCACCATTTGATTCTTGACTCTGCCCTCACTCTCCTCCTGAACAGGATATAATCTACCTCCTGCACAAAACAGTGTGCTTTGGGCTGGCCCCAAAAATGGATAAATGGGAAGGGTTACATCAGGAAAGGCATCCAGTGAAAAATTTTGCCAGATCAATAAGTGGATAACAATACAAATTTCCATACTGGATCAGTCGAGGCTCGTGTTAACAGAGCCCACTCACAATAAGACAAATTTAGTGTTACTAATCAATTTAAACAGCATGTCTTTAAGGATGTGGGAGGAAAACTCCCCAAAAACAATAGCTGAGATTTGAACCCAGGATACTGGATTTGTGAGGCAGCAGCAAAATACACTGCACTGCCACACCAGTCTATTAAAATAAATTGATGAATAAAAGCAAGTTGAAACTCTAAGAAAATAAAGTTATTGAGACTAGTAGCCTTTCCTAGCTTCTTCACGTATTCTCCCAAAGCTAAGCTTTATATTGACTATATACTTCAGTCTGAATGCTTAGTATTATGGGAATCCAATTCAAAACTTTAAGAGCTATGCCAAATTTAGTTAAAGTGCATTTTATTTTTTCTCCAGCTTAGTGTATCACTAAATAGGCCGCATTATAACTAGTCTGAATGAATCAATATCTCTCATCATTTATTAAATCTCTGTGCTCTCTCTTTCATGGCCAGTAATTAAGGATTTAACCAGAAACCTTTCATTTTCCTTTGAATGCATCGCATGGTAAAATAAAAAAGTCTTGCTTGTTTGTGCATGCCCGAGTTTGTAAAAGCAAAAATTCTTTAGTTGCAACATAACTAATTTAATGCTGTGTCAGCAAGCTAGGTTTCAGTCATACAGGAGGTAAGTTAAATATTAGTCCAAAGAAGAGAAGCCCAGCTGCTTTCTGGCAATAATTTTTGGCTTTATCTTCAGTAAAATCAATGACAGCAGTATTTCCAGTTAATAAGAAATTATTTTCATCTTACATTAGGAACCAATTAAAAAAAAAAAAAAAAAAAACCTTCTCCAAGCAGTGTGACACAGTAGCACAGTAGTTAGCACAGTTGGCCCACAGCTCCAGGAATCCTGGCTTGGTCAGTGTCTGTGAATATAAGAGTGTGCTCAGTGATGTACTGTTCCACCTAGAATTGTGCTCTGCACCCCATACTATGATTAAAAAACCATCCAGATTTTCATGAATTTATGGAAAAGTGGAGTTCAGAAAAGAGATACTGCAAACTGTGATGTTCTCTTCTGTGAGGAATTTACTTCATAGCTACAGCACTAAGCAACTGTTGTGAGCAGTTTCAGACTGGTTGTTTTAAATACAAAATGTGCAACATTATGTGTGAAAATGTTCTTCTTGTTCTTTACAGAGTTGTGTCCACCATCCAATGGTAAGATGAACAGCAAAAAGGATCAATCCCAGATTCTAAATAAGAAGACCAGGAGTCAGTTCCAAAGACAGAATCAATTCTGTTTCTGTTGGGATGAATAAAGGTATTGATGGTATGAGATTATTTATAAGCAGACACAACAAAATAAAAATAAAAGATATGTTTATGGGGTGGATTAGTGGTCTGGATGGGTACTTCTCAGCATCTGGGTTTGAATCTCTTGTCTGTATGAAGTTTGCATGTTTCTGTGTGGATTTTGTTTCCCTTATTACAGTTTTTGGCCCATATCCAAATTATACAGGTATGTGTGTTTGGCTAATTAAACACACTAAAGTGGCCCAGTGTGAATGAGTAAGGGTCTGCATGTAAGTGTGTGAAGGACTGACACCCTGCTCATGGTTGGATCCTGACACACAAATGGTGCCAAAATGAACAATGACTCTGCATGGCTTCAAATTGACTAACATAGTTACAGGAAGAATAGATGTAAATTGTTTTATAGTTAGTATGTTTTTTATTTTGTCTTCATTGCATAGATGAAGTTTCTATGACAGTAACAATAAAGATTTAATAATAATAATAATAATAATAATAACTTTATTTATATAGCACTGCTCTCAGCCTATCTCTCTCTGTTATCATACATTTACATGCAACTCAAGGTTAATCAACAAAAATAAAGATATACTACATTTACTTGGATTATTATCATCAATTAATACTATGATCATTTCTAATAAAAGTAAGTATACTAAATACAAAATCAACCAGGAACTGTTAATATCTAACCACTAAAGTGCAAAATAAACCTTCACTCTTATCAGGAAAAGGTTTTTCAATTAAAATATTTATACATTAAGGTTGACAATAGAACAATGAGATGTGATTGATATATATATATATATATATATATACACACATACCGTCTATATCTACATTTTACACATTTGTAAGTGTTTTTGGAAATTTTTAGTTATCTGAACTCCAAGTTCATAACAATTACTTTAATAGAGCGAACCATCCTTTAAGGATAGTGAGATACCTAAAACATGAATAAATGAGTAAAAACTCCTTTATGTAGGTGCTGGCAAGCACTGCAAGATGTCACAATATGTTAATGATCCAGAAATATATAAAATAACAAAAAATGACAGATGTCCACTTAATAATGTTTTTTAAAAGGTTAAATATAAAAAAAATCATTATTTTGTTTTCTGATAGTTTAGTGGATTTATTGCTGTATGTCACAAACTCAACCCTGAATAAAGCAAGCAAGTATGTAATACATGTAACAGCTTTCACAATATACATTTCACAACAAAAATGCAGCATAAATGACTCAGTACAGTAATTAACAAAATATACGTTATTCATCAGTTGTTCAGTGTTGAATTCCATGCAAGTCCTGGAGCAAAACACAGCCTCACCTATGACAGTTTGGGTCTCAGAGCCTGTCTAGCTGCTTATAAGAATTAGCTAAGGTACAGCGCAACACACAGATTACAGGTGTCTGTTGTTGCTTGCCCTAGGGTGTGACCTTATCATTCCTTTCCCTTCTCTATTGTTTCTACTATTTAATAATTGTGCAATTTATTTCATTTTCTGGTCAGAGTAACCAGGTTTAGTAAGTTTATCAGGGATTGGAAGGATCATTGGAAAGTTGGATTTTTCTAGGCTTCACCATTAAAATAATTTATTAGCTCCTGAGGCATTTAAAATTACAAATGTCAAAGGGTGTTGTTTCTTTTTTACTTAAATTGCCTAAACCTATCTACTATTAAATTTAATTTGAATGAAAATTAAAAATATTTCAAGGATATTTCAAATCCTTGCTCAAAAAAGAATGAAAGATGACATTTACAACTTTTATTGAATTAATGTCTACATACTGTGCACATAGTCAGTGGGGTTGATAGCCATTAAGTTGGCCTCCTTCACTTTACACTTCTCACACTCCAATCACAGTCCAATCACAATAAAACAGCACGCATGATTAGGTATTAGTGAAAAGTAATTTTGTGTTAGCGCCAGTATTTAAGAGGCTGTTTTTTCTTTATTTTTTACTCTTTATTACTGAGCTTCTGTGGTGGGTTGGTGCCCTGCTCGGGATTGGTTCCTGCCTTGTGCCCTGTGTTGGCTAGGATTGGCTCCAGCAGACCCCCGTGACCCTGTGTTTGGATTCAGCGGGTTGGAAAATGGATGGATGGATGTATGGATGTATTACTAAGCTTGAAAATAAAATAATTAACTGAACTACTCATAAAAAGATTTTCACTTCCAGCTCTAGAAGGAGCTAAGAAGAAACTGAAAACAAATGTAAAAGTATGTGAACATTAATGAATAAAACATTAAACACTAAATATACCTCAGGTGTTATTTCATACTTGTTTCAGTGTTCAGCCACTAAAAACATAAGATCAATGACTCATTACCACATGGTTCCTGTATAATTTATTTTAAATACACAGAAAAAAGATCAAATTTTGACTACCATTGTTAACCAGGAGTTCCACCAGATAGAAATTAAACATTACAAGGTTCTGTCCAACAGATACTGTTGTTTTACACTAAAGGTATTCGCTGTCCTTAAATCATAGTTAAATTTATTTGTCTTTTTACTTGCTTAACAGTTTTTTTTTAATATTAGCTTTATCACAGTGTCTTTATTGGACTATTTTTTGTAAGCTTTGTTCTTCTGCTCCTATTTGATTCTGAATATCTGTTAAGTGTTTTGAGTATGAAAAAGATACTATACTCTATAAATAAACATTTCATTATTATTATTATTATTGTTGTTTTTGTTGATGTTGTTGAGTTTCTTTACATAGCATTAATTGCAACTGCATCTGTAGGCAAACTGTTACATCATCTGTTCCAAGACTTTTAAGTCTTTGTTCTGAACATTTAAACCAATTTCCTGTACCTACTGTTCATTGGAACTCCAGGTTTAATCACAAGACTCTGTTAATCTCTGTTCTGTGAAGTTAGAAATAGTGGCTAACACATTTGATGGATTTAATTTGGATGGGCACTTTGGTTTTCCATCTGCATCCCAAAGATATATATCTTAGGTCAACTGACAGCTGGGCATTGGCCCAGTATGGAAGAATGTGGGTGTATGCCCATGTAAGAGAGCACTGTGATGGAAAGGTGCCCATCTAGGATTTGTTCCCACACTGGGTCCAAAGCCAGTGAGATAAGCACAATAGTTCCTCATGAACCTGAATTAGATATAAAGTTAAGTTTCATTGACCAATTATATGTTGCTTGAGAAGCCCAAATAAAGTAGGGGTCAACAAGACATATGACTTACAGTATACCATACAATACACGTGTGTGTGGAAAGTTAAAGGTGAGTGTTGAGGATCACAAATAATAAATTATTTAAGAATTTAATCTAGAACCTGCTTATGGATTTTACTGGATTTTCAAGTATTGAATCATTTGTCATTTGTGAAATGAAATTAAAAAGGTACTGAATGAAAGCCTGGATTTCAGCAGGATGATATTTTTTGACATTGTTTATTCAGTACACATATAGAGTCACTGAGCAAATTATTAGGTACATCTGTGTATCCATTGCAGTTGGTTGGAGCCCTGCCTGGAATTTGTTCCTCCCTTGTGCCCTGTGTTGGCTGGGATTGGCTCCAGCAGACCCCTGTGACCCTGTGTTAGGATATAGCGGGTTGGACAATGACTGACTGTGTATCCATTTAATTATTTAATCAACCAATCATGTGGCAGCAACACAATGAATTCAATTATGCAGATACAGGTCAGAAGCTTCAGTTAAACTTCACATCAAACACCAGAATGGTGAAAAAATGTGATCTCAGTGATTGTTGGTGACAGACAGGCTGGTTTGAATATTTCTTTAAGTGCTGATCTCCTGGCATTTTCACTCACAACAGTCTCTAGAGTTTACTCATAATGGTATGAAAAACAAAAAACATCTAGTAAGTGGAAGTTCTGTAGATGGAAATGCCTTATTGATGAGAAGGGTTTAAAGAAGAATTTTCAGCCTGGTTTGAGCAGACGGAAAGGCTAGTAACTCAGATAAAGCACTCAGTACAACTGTGGTGAACAGAAAAGCATCTCAGAATGCACAGCACATTGAACCTTGAGTAAGATGGCCTACACACAAAAAGAAGACCACACTGGGTTCCCCTCATGTCATCCAAAAGCAGAAAGCTGATGCCAAAGCGGGCACGAACTCAACAAAAATGGAATGTTGAAAACTGGAAGAACATAGCCTGGTCTGATGAATCTCAATTTCTGCTAAAGTACACAGATGATAAGGTCATAATTTGGTGTCAACAGCATGGATACAAGCACCTAACCTGCCTTGTTTCAACAGTACAAGATGGTGGTAGCACTGCAACAGTGTGGGGAATTTCTTATAGGCACACTTTGGACTCGTTAATATCAATCAATCATCGCTTGAATGTCACAGCCTATTTGAGTATTGTTACTGACCATGTTCATCCCTTCATTGACACATTGACCTATATCTCAATATTCTAATGGAAACTTCTAGTATGATAATACACCATGCCATTAACCAAAGTCTTCTCAAATTGGTTTCATGAACATGACAATAAGTTCAGTGTTCCTATTCACTGAATCTTAAACCAACAGAGCATCTTTAGGATGTGCCAGAATGAGAGATTCACAGCTTGAACATGCACCTGACAAATCTGCAGAAATTGTGTGATGCAATCATGTCGACATGGACTAGAATTTCAAAGGAATGTTTCCAGCATTTTTTGGAATCATTGCCACAAAAAACTGAGGTTATTTTGTGAGCAAAAAGGAGGCCCTACTGATTATTAATATAGTGCTCGTGATGATTTTGCAGAATGTGGTTTATGTTTCTTCTTTTAGAACCAAGTCAACATGGATACTTAAAACTGAAAAATCAAGTGCTGTGGTGTCATTAAATTTTTATTGCTATAAAATAATACGCCTTCAGATGTTCATTTTCTCCTAGTCAATGTCTAGCAAGACCAGCCCCCTCATACCATAAGCTAGGGGTATGATGTAGAAGTCCATCATGGCAGAATATCTCTCAAAGATAACCAAGGTTTCGTCAGCACTCAACAACTGAAAGAAATGTTGACACTTTAGAGCAAATCATAATGAATAATGGAATAGTGGCAGGGGGGAGTACTTCGAAGACCTCCTTCATCCCACTAACATGCCTTCCAATGAGGAAGCAGAGCCTGGGGACTTGGAGGTGGGCTCCCCCATCTCTGGGACTGAGGTCACCGAGGTGTTCAAAAAACTCCTTGGTGGCAGGGCCCCGGGGGTGGATGAGATATGTCTGGAGTTCCTCAAGGGTCTGAATGTTGTAGGACTGTCTTGGTTGACACACCTCTGCAACATCGCATGTTCATCGGGGTCAGTGCCTCTGGATTGGCAGACCGGGGTGGTGGTCCCCCTCTTTAAGAAGGGGGACCGGAGGTGTGTTCCAACTACAGAATGATCACACTCCTCAGCCTCCCTGGAAAAGTCTATTCGGGGGTCCTGGAGAGGAAGGTCCGTCAGATAGTCGAACCTCGGATTCAGGAGGAACAGTGTGGTTTTCGTCCTGGTTGTGGAACAGTGGACCAGCTCTGCACTCTTAGCAGGGTCCTGGAGGGTGCATGGGAGTTTGCCCAACCAGTCTACATGTGTTTTGTGGACTTGGAAAAGGCGTTCGACTGTGTCCCTCTGGGAATCCTGTGGGGGGTGCTCCGGGAGTATGGGGTACCGGACCACCTGATAAGGGCTGTACAGTCCCTGTACAACCGGTGTCAGAGCTTGGTCCGCATTGCCGGCAGTAAGTTGAACTCGTTTCCAGTGAGAGTTGGACTCCACCAGGGCTGCCCTTTGTCACCGATTCTGTTCATAACTTTTATGGACAGAATTTCTAGGCGCAGCCAGGGCGTTGAGGGGGTCCGGTCTGGTGGACTCAGGATTGGGTCACTGCTTTTTGTAGATGATGTTGTCCTGTTTGCTTCATCAGGCCATGATCTTCAGCTCTCTCTGGATTGGTTCGCAGCTGAATGTGAAGCGGCTGGGATGGGAATCAGCACCTCCAAATCCGAGACCATGGTCCTCAGCCGGAAAAGTGTGGAGTGCCCTCTCAGGGTTGGGGGTGAGATCCTGCTCCAAGTGGAGGTGTTCAAGTATCTCGGGGTCTTGTTCAAGAGTGAAGGAAGAATGGAGCGTGAGATCGACAGGCGGATCTGTGTGGCGCCCGTAGTGATGTGGGCTTTGCATTGGTCTGTCGTGGTGAAAAAGGAGCTGAGTCATAAGTGAAAGCTCTCAATTCAGTCGATGTACGTTCCTACCCTCACCTCTGGTCATGAGCTATGGGTAGTGACCGAAAGAACAAGATCGCGAATACAAGTGGCTGAAATGAGTTTCCTCCGCAGGGTGTCTGGGCTTTCCCTTAAAGATAGGGTGAGAAGCTCATTCATCCGGGAGGGGCTCAGAGTAGAATTGCTGCTCCTCCGCATCGAGAGGAGTCAGATGAGGTGGCTCGGCCATCTGATCAGGATGCCTCCTGGACGCCTCCCTGGTAAGGTGTTCCGGGCACGTCTAACTGGGAGGAGGCCCCGGGGAAGACCCAGGACACACTGGAGGGACTATGTCTCCCGGCTGGCCTGGGAACACCTCGGGATTCCCCCGCAAGAGCTAGAAGAAGTGGCCGGGGAGAGGGAAGTCTGGGCATCTCTGCTCAAGCTGCTGCCCCCCCGACCCGATCTCAAATAAGCGGAAGAGGATGGATGGATGGATGGATGGATGAATAGTGGCAGTATGTGAGACAGCAGCCTTAATAGGAATTAGCTCTTGGTCAGTTACATTCAGTCTTCACATACAATTAAAAATGAGCAATATTTGTACATGTTTGGTATTCAGAGTTATGATTCCTGAAATGAAGCATCAACACATCCACTGTTCTGAGGAGAATCTCGAGATAAAATATTTCAATTGAGACAAATCTAACAAGCATTTCATAACTGGGAATGAAACATGAATACACTATTATGACCCAAAGTCCAAACAACAATCAAAATAATGAAAACGCGGTGATTCGCCAATATCAAGGAATTTTAAGATCCAAGCCAGTGCTGGCAAAACCGTGTACACAATGAGGTTGAGTGTTTAGTTAATATTGACCACATGTCTCAAAAGCCCCACATAACTGATTAATATTACATTGTTTTTTCTGGACATTTGTAGCAGTCAATCAGAATAAAACAGTGACTATATCCTCCAACTTGCAGGGAAAACTTGGGGATTGGTGGCAGGATTGGCACTCCAGCCACTGTAAGAAAAACCTCACACTGTTCCAATGTGGTGCTGAGGTGTCACTCATTGTACGGCTGCACTTGGATCTCAATCCAGCTGGTTTGGTGCCGTGTGGGTATGGCAATGCACTGTAATCAGTGCATGCTCCCAACCAACCTATAACTGCACCACCATCATCTGTCTGCCTCATGAAAATATCTCTGGACACAATGCAAAGGTTGCAAAGGCTGTTCTGTGACACTTAGATTCTAGGAAATGCTCCTCCCTATTCTTCATACATCTGCTCCCCATTCTGAAGAATTACATCCATGGGATATGCAGTACTAATGACTAAGACATCAGCACAGCTACAGAATGATTGCACAAGCAAGACAATCCATTTTATAAAAGTGGCACAGAAATGCTTTGTGAACATTATAACAAGTTTATCATTATTCACAGGGATTATGTTGATAAATAAAACTTGATTGATTTTGCTGGTGTTTCCTTAATAGGTCAGGCTTAACATTTGTGATAACCTTTGTACTATTGTAATCTCATAATCAGCACCTCACTTGCCTCGAATATCAGTAATCAGGCAGAACCAGTTTTGTTTTGTTTCCATGTAAATGTTTTGCAAAAATTTTCTTGGAACTAATAGTAAAGGTTTGAGGCTAGAACCTGGAAACACTGCAATTGAGGCCATGGAACAGAAAAGTTTAAGTTATGTCTGGCTACTTTAAGAAAAATCAGAAACGTAAACTTGTTTCTTAGTTCATGTGATGAAACCAAATCAATGAAACTCCTTTGGTGGGGCCATGGTGATGTAATGGTTACAGATTACTAATTGATTTCAGCTTGTATCATCATTCAAATGATATCAAAGTGTCAAAGCATTATTGCTCATAATGCTGTTTTTAGACCTTTGCTTCAGTTGTTTGAATTTGTTTTAGTTTATTTATTAGTTGCTTTCAATGAAACATGGATTTACAAATATACTGTATCGAAGAGAAAGTGAGAGCAATTACTGACAGTGTTCAATGTAACTTGGAAATGTCAATCAGGAAAAATCTGACAGACAGACAGACAGACAGACAGACAGACAGACAGACAGACAGACAGATAGATAGATAGATAGATAGATAGATAGATAGATAGATAGATAGATAGATAGATTTTTATAGTGCTCATTTAAGCACTCAAAGCACTTCACATAGTGAGGAGCCACATCAACCACCATCAATGGGCAACATGCACCTGGATGATGCAATAGCAGCCATTTTTGCACCAGTAAGCTCACCACACATTAACTATTAGATGGTGAAGGGGTGACAGAGGAAGTTAGCCAATTAGAAACAGGAGATGATTAGGGGGCCAAAATAGACTATACCACGACAGGCAATTTAGCCAGGACATCATGGAAAACACTGTTTTTTTTAAGGATTCCCGTGGATGTTTTATGACCACCGACAGTCAGGATCCCAACTTTCTATCTCATTTAAAGGATGGCACCATTTTTACAGCACAGTGTCATCATCACTGCACTGAGGTACTGGGATCCATGCAAAGACCACAGAGTAAGTGGCCCCACCTGGCTGCACCAACATTTATTCAAACTGCAACACAAGCTTTTCTTAGATGATCTCCCATCTAAGTGCCAGATGAGACCAAACATGCTTAGCTTCAGGTGGATTACTTGTTCTGAAATGCAGGTGGAAAGGTAAATGAAAAATGAAACAGATAAAGTAAACACACTCACTGACAGTGTTCAACTTTAATCAGTAAAACATGCTAAAGTACATCACAGAAATGGGGTTCCTTAAAAAACACTTGAGTACAAAAGATCAATAAAAAAGCTTTTCATTAACCTCTACCTCTGCTGGAAAGAACGTAAATGTTTGGGTAGTCTGTGTAATAACAAACATCTATTGGATAGGTCTGATATAATCAATATACCGTACATGTTATGTCTCTTATAGCATTCTTCCTTGTAATGGAATAAATCTAGATTCAGGCAGTTAGCATCAGAGATAATTCCAGGGCCCAGCAAGTCTCCTCCCCCGTGTCTTGACATGGTAAAATTTATTGTATAAATCAGTAAGCTGAACAAGAAGTATTCAATAAACACAAATCATTTACTAATATTTTGTTAAAAATGAGATTATATAAATAAAAAATTACAATAAAAATATTTTTAGAAAACATGAAAGCAATAATAACAGAATAAAGTAATAAATACGTAAAAGAGAAAGTAAAATGTAAAATAAGGTAAGGTGCAAATGGTAATAAAAATAAACACAAATTGCACATTGTGATATGTTAGTGTTTCACGTAATGATGGCATATGGTTATGACCAGTGCGTCCTTAGTCACTTTCATCATTAAGCGTGTTGACTTATAATAAGGGTGCAGGGGTACCTAGATTTCTAATGTTATTTTTGTCGCACTGACTTTGGATACAAGACATCACTTCTCCATCACTGCGCTCAGTGCGCAAGAACATGCCTTTTTTGTCACTGATGTGTCAAATATAATCCTGACCTGATGTACCCTACCCTAGGCTAACGTAACCTCAAGTAACATTATCATAATACATACATCACAGAAATTATTAAAAACTATTGAAATACGGCAATAATAATACATGAATAACAATGTTAATAGTATAATACAATTGCTTATGATAAAGTTTCAGCACTATTTGATTTCATTTATTGCATTTCTAAGAAAGCTCTGTTTTTAAAGTACAACTTTGTTAGTCAGGACATTATTAACTAAGTCACAACTGTATTTAAAAAAAATAAATGAAGTGCTCAGAATGGAAATTAAAAAACAAAAGATGTCTCATAAAGGTATTAATGTAACTTTCAAAATCAATTGTTGCAGACCTAACATTCTCTCAACAGAGATTGGACCTCCCCTTTGGGGGTTTCTAACTGTGTTGTAGGGTGTCAAAGAGGATGCCCCTTGGGGGCTGGCCCTCCCAGGCAATTGCCTGCCCTTTATGTCCTGTCTCTATGCCCCTGCTTAGCATCATTCTACTTCCTGTAAATAAATTATCAAAGCTTTTCAAAGCTGAAAGACGCCCCCATTTAAAGCCCTTTTATGAAAAAACTTTAAAAGACTGAGGATTTTAAAACTTGCAAAGTATTTCAAATAAACGTGTTGTTGGAAATGTTAGCAGTTCATTCTGCCCATTACAGTATAATATATGGTCCTAGGGTGGAAAGCAGTTATTTAAAGTTCTATTCAATAGTAGCTGCTAATGCAATGGTCAGAATAATGAAAATAAAGTTGAAAGAAGCACGGCGATAGATTAAAAAGGGGTAAAATCCCATAAGATATTTTAGCAACACTTTTTTCATACTTGGAGTCCTAGACCTGTATTTCCCATGATTCCCGGTGGGAGGCACCAAACAGCAAAATAACCTTTTATTCGTCATTCTTCTCATTTTAGCCAACACAGCTCTAACGCGGTCTGTGTTATGAATTATCCGCAGATGAGCCTCCATCGCTTCATCGCGTTCAAGAAAAAAAATATATATATTGTTTTAACTGAAGTACCACCCCTTATGCGAGCCTTGCCGAAAGCAGCTTTCCTTTGCGTCTTCCGGTAATGTTTTCATAGCCGAATTTCGTCGAGCTCAAAGCAGATGGGTTGTGGGTTCAGTCGAGTGACGTCGAGAGAAGTTACGGGAGTGTCCGATTTGTGCCGAGCTATAGGCACCGCCCCTCCGCTGAAGCGCGTCACGGAGAAGCGGGGAGCCGTGAGACTGTAGCGAGCGACGCCAACAGAAGAGGATAGTTAGTTTATATCTCCAGCATAGCCGTCTGCAGCAAGACTTGTTAGGGCCGCGGTGGTCGCACGGTAACCATGGGGGAGGACTAAAGAAGACCCGAGTCGACTCTGGCGCTTGGGAAATTAAAAGGAAAATCGAGAAATTAAACAAAATAAGAGTAACAAACAACAGGAGACAATTCGTGATTTCTTTCCATGCTCTGTGAAACAATGTTACCTTTGAAGTTGTGATTTACTGGATCTCCACCACACCAAGGATTTATTTTACCAAACCCTCTGAAGCTTCATTGATTCTGGGAGGATCGGGTGGATTGTGCTGCGAGTCCCATTTTCTTTTTGTTGTGCAACGCATTTTCTCGAGTCGCTGTTGGATCTGTAAAACTAAAAATGGATGCGGGGATTGAGAAGGAGTGCAGCGCCCTGGGAGGACTTTTCCAAACAATTATGAACGATATGAAGGTGAGGAGGAGGTATTTGGGGGTGGCGGCTTCATTTTCTGATTAACCTCGGGCTTGTTTGTCGCACGGATTGTACCGTGGGTTTTATCTTTGTGCTTTTCACCTGCTGTAACCTGTGTGAGGACTCCGTCAACACCGGTGGGGTTTTATTTCGCGGTGTTTTAAACGGTGTTGGTTAAACTACACTGCCCCCACCCTGCCCATCTCCCACCACCTCCCAAGCTAGAGATGTGCGGACATTTGGTCAGAGGCGTCGAAGAGAAGTTAGGTATTCCAGTGGTGTTAAAACCATGCAGGGGAAAGAGGAGCAGAAATCTGTAAAAATAGCGTCGGAGCGTTTGTTAAAACCAGATATATACCCATCTCCTCGTTAACCATCGATTTGTCTTAATTAAAAAATGTTATTTCTGATTAAAGTAAAGAGGCCCCATATGAGCTTAATGGCTAAAATTTAGAAACAGTTGATCGAGCAAACTCCTAGCAAGTTTATTTTAACGCAGTGTACCTCGAAATTACAACCAGTTGTCAGTTTCCGTAGGAAAAAATAAAAGGCAATTTTATATAATGTAATCAATTATACAAATTTATTTGCCGATTTTATCTGATTTTTTTTTATTGGTGCAGGTTAACACCTGTTTCATCAGATTTATTTTTTGCTTCCGAAAAGTAATATGAGTAGGACAACGCGGTTTTTCAAAGAGTGAATAAAGTTCCGATGGTTACTTAGATGTGTCCATTCGAGTTCAAACATGGTTATTGTTAGTTCATATCACACTGATTCATTATCCGGCTGGTGCTACCATTTTTGTCTTCTCCTTGAAGGCTAGTCATTTTCGAGAAGAAAATTATGAATAAAGTTTGAACTGGCAAACGTGTCTGATTTTCGCAGTAGGAAAATTGCTTTTAATATTCCCTAAGTGTGGACATATGCAGTTAACCACAGGGAATTGGAGTCGGTGTAGGGCCTCGAGAGAAATAACCTCCAAAGAGAAGAGCAAGTTGAAAGTTGTTAAATTTGTGTATGTTTTATTTTTTTCTTATGTTTGGCTGATAATTTTTATCAGTGTTGTTGAATTTAAAGTGGTGTCTCAACTAGGAAAAGGAAATGGTAGAAAGTTTTTATAAAAGCAATGTTTTAAATGGGCTGAGTAATGACAAATCTTTGATTAAAATTGTTTTACTATTTGAGAAGTTCAGAAATCATTTTGAGTATCGTTTGTGATTTTACCCTGTATCTGTTAATTTATAAAAAATAAATAGTTTTTAAATTCAGTTCTAGAATAAACAGAGAACGAGGGTACTGTGGTGCAGTGGTAGCTCTACTGCCTCACAGCAAGGAGAGCGGTTCACACTCCTGCTGTGTTCTGCATGGAGTTTGCATTTTCTCCCAGTGTATGACAGGTGATTTCCTTCCACAGTCCAAAGAAATGCAAGTTAGGTGAATTGGCATTGCTAAAGCGGCCTTTAGTGTGTGTGTACGTTTATCCAGCGATGGACTGGTGTCCTGTGTAGGGGGTTGTTCCTGCCTTGTGCTCGCTGCTTGCTGGGATAGTCTTCAACTTTACCGTAACTCTGATCAGACTTAACAGGTTTGAAAATGAATGGATGTATGTAATAAACATAAAAGAAAGATAGTGCAGGTCTTTGAGATAGGTATAAACCTTTATGTGCGCTTATATTTGATAACACAATATTCATAGGTGGGGCCAACCTATCCTAGAAGCATTTGGCACAAGGGAGTAAACGGCGCCCAACTGGGTGCTAGTCCATCTCAGTTGCACAAATGGGACAATTCAGAGTTGACAATTTACCTAACCTGCATATCCTCATTATGTAATAAATGTAGCTGCAGTTGGCAGTTAGTCCATACATCCACTTTATAACCTGATTATCCAGTTCTAGGTTGTGGGCTCTGATCCTGTTCATGGTTGTGGGCAGTCCTTGCCTATCTTGGTAGCACATTAAACAAGGAGGGAGTCACTTTATTGTCTCAAGTCACACTCACACCTGGGGACTTTGCGGGATTGCAAATCCAGCATGTCATTGGGATGTGCGAAGAAAGCTGGAATATTTGAAGGAAATCCCACACAGGGTGAGAATGTTCCACCCAGGTCACTTGTGGAATACATTATTAGTTAACCACAATTAAGTTGCAAAGCAGAAATTACTTTTCAGTTATTTTAAGTGTTACAGTTTCTGGTAAAGCTTTTATCTTATAGTTTGGGTTAATATGTGTTTGTATGTTATGTAATATGATCTACATACTCTGTTTAGAGTTGTAATGTCAACTATTGAGTAGTTTAAACAAATGTCATTTTTTTTTTTAAGAAAGGTCAACTTGCAGCTGTGCATGGCAAATGTTAATGAACTACTTATTATTTGGGAGATTTAAGTTGCAAATGAATAAATCATTGGTGGTGGGTATAGACAGAGTGATAACAAATGATCTGGATTTTGACATCTTGTTTGTGCACCCCATTGATTGCTTTTTGATAAGGTAATTGATAGAGAGTGATTAAATAGCAAAAAAATAAAAGCTGAAGAGATACACAGGGAGCAAACACGTTTGTTTAGTTAGTCATATTCTATTTTTATCACTCTATTCTCTCACATTTGCTTTTCCCCAACTCTGCTCATCCTGTTTGACTTGTCCATTTTCCATTACTCTTCCATCCATCCATTTTCTAAGTTGGGCATCTAGTTCAGGATAATGGATTGTTAGTATGTATCTCTGTAAGGAGGAGGATATGGGCTGGATGTGGAATTGGAACAGGATTTTTTTTTCTCACAATGTTACAATCGAAGTGCATTTGTCTGCTCTGTCAATCTTTCATTGCTATTCCAAAGATGGAAAATGTGGAAAGGCACTTTCAAACTGTTCATAAAAACTATGAAACTGACATCCCTCCAAAAAGTGATTTGAGAAAGAGAAAGGAGAGGGAACTAAAATCGCAGTAAATTGGACAGCCGTCATTTTTCATTCGGCTGAATTCAAAAGCAAAGGCAGACACACCGAAGCATCGTTCCAGGTGAGTCACTCGATCATTAAGCATAAGAAGTCCTTCAAAGATGGAGAGATGATAAGAGGCCTTCGTTGAGGCAGATGGCTAGGGAGAAATTCCTGCTGACATTTCGAGACCCCTGGCCAGAGAAAAAGGAGTTTCTCCTTGTCATTAAACATGCAGAATACAAGCAACTTAATAACGATCAATGGCTGTTAGACTTGGCATTTTTTTTTCCGATCTGACCAACATGTTGAATAAGCTTAATTTACAGCTGCAAGGAAAAGACAAAACCATGGTCAATAAGATTAGCTCAGTTAATGCTTTCAAACAAAAAATGCAACATCTGTCCTCAAACCTGCAGCGCCTTGATTTGGGGAACATCCAGAACCTCGTGTCAGAGCTGGAGACTCAATTGAAGGCATTTGCGCAACTTGACAGCATACACTACACAGAGCAGATTGAAAATTGTCAGACTTTGACAGACGGTTTGAAGACTCAGCTTTATTTGAGCCAATCACTACATTTAAATGCTATCCATTTAGGGAAGATGTTGAGGGTGATTCACTCGCATCAAAAACTGCAACACTCTTTCACCTAAAACTCCTCTACAGTGGAGGATGAGATTTTGACACTACAGGATGACGTTGGGGCTGAAGTATGGGGCTCATGGACAGTTTTGGAAATTGGTCACAGAGGAAAAGTACCCAAACATGAGGAAATGTGCGACCTCTTTGACTGCATTATTCGGCTGTACTTATTTATGCGAGTCAGCCTTCTCCCACATGAAGATTATTACATCCAAATACTGTAGTGACCATAAATGTATTGAATTGTTATTGTGCCATAAGGGTTATGCAAGGAAAGACAACATATATTTTATGTATAAAGTATACTCGGTGTGTGTGTGTGTGTGTAATATATATATATATATATATATATATATATATATATAT
This sequence comes from Erpetoichthys calabaricus, assembly GCF_900747795.2. Classification (NCBI taxonomy): domain Eukaryota; kingdom Metazoa; phylum Chordata; class Cladistia; order Polypteriformes; family Polypteridae; genus Erpetoichthys; species Erpetoichthys calabaricus. Next base: position 125,532,207 of record NC_041403.2, read on the forward strand.
ATAAAATAAGCATTTTTTAATGTAGGGCAATCATTTCGACCTGGTCATTTTAAAAGTCGCTCGCAAGCCGAAAAAGTGTGGGCACCCCTGTTCTAGGCAGTTGTCAAGTGGCTTAATTTTTTTTCCTATGTATCGCCCATCTCCTTCATCCTGATCATTAGTTATAAAATATTTTGAATTGCATACTTTCAGGTTTCCTTTTATACTTAAATTCCCTTCTTGGCCACATTATTGGCTTCTGTTTTAGTTCGCTGGAATCCTCTTGCTGACTGTTCTCCAGTCCAGAGAAAAAAAATCTCAAGTGGCTAAGTGTTTCAGTGCCAATCACATTAGCTGTTGCCTCTGGAGAAAGCAGAAAAGATCAGGTCACAGAGCAGATCCACCTTTCACATATAAGCGTAAACCCTTTTTTGTATTTTCCTTCACATGAAAGGAAGCTATAAATTAAAGATTTTGGTCCTCCCAGAAGGACTGAACATGTTTCAGGAAGGCCGTTTAGAGTTTTCAAAGTTTGTCACAGAGCACTGCTCTGTTGATGGTCTAAGCAGGTGGAATGTTTAAAGTCTTCAATTTGTGAGGTATGTTAAAACGATTTGAAGGAAAAAGAGCAAAAATAAACAGTCAATGTGTATGCGGAATTCAGCCTCCAGATGATTTGTGTGCATGTATATGCTGCACAGTGCTCATTGATGAGTAGACTGTTAAATCTGACTGAATTGCTTATATAGGGTCACTAATTTAGAAGGCTATAATGTTTGCTTGCATAATAAATGTGATCAATTTTAATACTTAAATTCAACTGGAAGCCTGGTTATGAAAAAGCCATTTTTTATATTTGGTACCTTAGAAAATGGTATTTACTGATTGTGAACATTTAAAAGCCATTTGTAAGATAAACAAGTTGAAGCATTCTGGCTATCAAATGAAAAACAGAATTGAGGTCATTCCCAGTCTGTGGAAGAAGGTTCTCTGTGTGAAGCTGCTGGGAGGTGCTGTAAAATAAAGCTTGGAGTAATAAAATTCATTAAGTGGGAATGTTGCAAAGGAGCGCGATTGAGAATGAAACATTAACAGTGTGACACACTAGCATTTCAACCAGATTTTTTGGCCTCTACTGTCTTAAATTTGAATCATTTATGTGATTCTGCTGAACAGCAGGTAATTAATTTATTTCTATTTTCACCTGTGTGAGTTCATCATTAACCAATCCTTTGTGAAATAAAAAAAAAAAAATGTAAATAAACATTGAGTGAGGTATTGTTGAGGTATTGAGTGGTTCTCTGTCTGAGCATGAGATTATTTAAATAATTACAATTAGATCACATGTTATTAGTAAGGTATGCATTGATGTGTGAAGGTGATTTTGTGAGCTGAAACACATTGTGTAAAAAATGCATTACCTTATGGAACATGAAGAACGATACTTAGATCATGGACAACTCAACTTTAAATTTCTAAAGTATAGTACCATAAAATATGCAGTCATAGCTTTGTTATTTAGAATTCTTAAGTTAGCAAAAATGCATATTGAATGAGTAATGAAGTGGTGGCTATTGAGAGTTTTAGGAGTTGGAGGATTGGAAAATTGGAGAACGACTGTTCAGTATGGGACATCGGATAAATAAATTTTACATCATCAGAAACACATATTTTGTCATTGGCTTTCAAAAAGTCTGTCCCAGAGTATTTTGCATCTTTCTCCATATTAACTAAATTTTGCTGAGCTTTTATTCAGCATTGGTTTTACAATCCTGAAATATCAGGACAAGTGCCAGATTTGATTTCAAGTGTTTATGGTTCACAGGTTGTATACTAAACTGATACCGTACACTCACACTTCATACCAAATCGATGTTTTCGGGGGACACTGAAAATGTGTAAATCTTCTTGAAATATTAAGAGCTCTATATCTGGCATGGGGTTGTTGGAATCTTGAATTTCATTTAAAAATCATTTGCAGGTTTAATTTGGGTGGGGAAAAATCCACTGCTCTTTCAGGATAGAGAGAGAGAGAGAGAGAAAAGAGAATTTAGTTCATCCCAGTTTTATCCCAATGTGGTGAGAGTGCAGAAATAACAACTACATTATATATGCTTTTACATGAGTATGATATGACCAGTCAGCTGTAAGGCTGCAATTAATGATTATTTTGGTAGTCGACTAATCGTTCAATTTTTTTCGATCAGTCACGATTATTTTATGCCTGACTATTTTTATGCTTGCGACCTGTGGTTGCACATCCTGTTCTGGGCTCCAGTGCATGTCTTACCTCATCTGCTCACATCTGTCCACCTGTGAATGTCACCCTGATGCATTAACACGATTAAAATTAATAATAAATTAAAATAACAACCAGTGAAACATATGAATTTGAAAATAATCAGATGTTTTATATTAGTGTGACCATCACAATAAAAAAGAAATACATTAAGCAATACAAAATAAAGTGCACATAGACCTTAAACAAAAAAGTGCATTTAACTTAACCAAAAATGGCCACTGGTGTGTCTTAAAGTCCAAAAGTTTAAATAAAGCTTCAATTCAAATAAAACAATGTACAGTTTATAAAAGATTCAGTTCATATATTCCTGATTGCAATGCAGGAACGTGAGCATTTCGACATGCTCTGGTGTGAGGCTGGCTCTCTTCCTTGAGACAATGTTCCCAGCTGCTGAAAAGAGATGCTCAGAGGGAGTAGAGGTAGCAGGAATACACAAGAATGATTTTGCAGACAGAGAAAGATGTTTTAATCATCACACTCTGAAGGAAAAATGTTGTAGTTTATCACCTCATGTACTATATCATGCCAAAATAAAAAAATAACAGTCTAAAATATGTAACAAGCTAATTACGGATATACTCCAAGACACAAGTTACCTAACATTAGTTAGAGATGGTTTACTATTCATATGAACTCAAATATTATACGAAAAAAGAAAAAAAAAAAAAAACTAGGATGGCTCAGCTACTCCTATTCACTCATTTACTATAGCTCCAAACAGGTTATCAAACATAACTGAAATTATAGTCACTTAACCCTTAAACCGCCGGAAACCAGCTGGAGTCGGCTTCCAGTGCAATCTGGAAACACGCCGAAGCTGAGTACATTCGGCAACATACATTTGTTGTACTCTGCAACCGGCTAAAGTCGTATCTCAGTACAATTTGCCGGCACGCCGGAGCTGAGTATATTTGGCGATGTATATTCGTTGAATGCTGCAACCGTCTATATCGTGTCTGAATGTAATTTGCCAGCGTGCAGGGGGCGAGTATATTCAGCGACGTACGTTCATTGAACCCCTCAACCGCTATATTTGCTTCACATAGCAATTTGCCAGCACGCCGGAGCTGATCAGTCAGTGCCGTATATTCGTTGAGCCGCCAGCTCACAACCACTGCTGTCGCCGGCAGAACTGCAGCACCAATCTCTGGGATTCAGCCACTGCACTAGACAAGCCTGCAATCATCAGCATTTACCTCTGTGTGTTTGCATGCAGCCAGTTCAAGTGCAGTTGGCTCAGTGATTTACTGAATGTCATCAATGGCTTCAGTTGCACCTTGAACATACAGTGGACCCTTGACTTACGAACTTAATTCGTTCGCGAGGGCTGGTTGTAACTCAAGTTGGTTGTAAGTCAAGACTATTTTTCGCATAAGAAATAATGGAAATACCCATAATGCGTTCCGAACCTCCCACTGCAACACTTACTTAACCTTTTCATAATAAAAAAGGGTTGTATAATGTGCATAATTTACCAAAACGCCAATAATTTTTCTAATGTACTAACCAAAAAGTTATAAAAAGTGCCTAGCCTACCAGAAACAACAATTTCATACTGTACTCACCATTTAATTTGACATCTTTGGGCTGCAGGAAGGGAGGAGGAGGAGGAGAATGAAACGGAAGGTTTTTTAAAGGCTTTCTTTAACTTGCGCTCAGGCGTTTGCAATCATTTCAATAGTTTCTTTTGTGTTAATTTTAATCTCCTCCTGCCTACAAGTTATTCTGACGAGAATTTTTCTCAGCATTTACTTGCGATAATACACTTTCAAGGTGCGAATGATGCCCAAATCCAATGGCTGAAGCGTTGCCGTGCACTTGGGTGGGAGGAATTCAACTGGAACTTTATTTAAATGTGGAAGCATGTTGTGGGCAGCACACTTATCAATCAGAAGCTGAATCATCCTTTTTTTTTTCCTTCATATTGTGAGGTTTCTGAACTCTTTTGAGACCCCCCCCCCCCCCCAACTCCCCACTCAATGAGAACGACACGCTGAAGTGCGTCCTGAAGCGCGATTGCCGCGTCTGTGGAAGCTTGTTTGTCCGTTGCCGGTCAGGGTAACGACAGACTCATAGCACTGCAGTGAAGCGACACAGAAGCAAATCATAAAAGATCGGGGTCGCGCTATAAGTCCCTGTCTTGCTCCCCAAAACACGAGGTTGAGTCTCAGTACTTTAGCAAAACCAGCTTTATTCAGTTTGAAACAGGAAAGTCACGCTTATTTATTGTAGCGTGATCTGCCATTCTGCTATACACAGACACACAACACAGCAGATCAGTGATCAAGTTACCTGCATTTACAATGTTCCTTGCATATCACCCATCAATATCTTTTTCTGTTTGCTTTGGCTGAGAGACTCAGCACAGCTTTGAGCTGGCTTTTAGATAGATAGATAGATAGATAGATAGATACTTTATTAATCCCGATGGGAAATTCACATTCTTCAGCAGCAGCATACTGATACAATAAATAATATTAAATTAAAGAATGATAATAATACAGGTGAAAAAAACAGACAATAACTATGTATAATGTTAAATATTAACGTTTACCCCCCCTGGTGGAATTAAAGAGTCGCATAGTTTGGGGGAGGAACGATCTCCTCAATCTGTCTGTGGAGCAGGACAGTGACAGCAGTCTGTCGCTGAAGCTGCTCTTCTGTCTGGAGATGACATTATTTAGTGGATGCAGTGGATTCTCCATAATTGATTGGAGCCTGCTGAGCGCCCTTCGCTCTGCCACAGATGTTAAACTGTCCAGCTCCATGCCAACAATAGAGCCTGCCTTCCTCACCAGTTTGTCCAGGCGTGAGGCGTCTTTCCTCTTAATGCTGCCTCCCCAGCACACCACTGCGTAGAAGAGGGCGCTCGCCACAACTGTTTGATAGAACATCTGCAGCATCTTATTGCAGATGTTGAAGGAGGCCAGCCTTCTAAGGAAGTATAACCGGCTTTGTCGTTTCTTGCACAGCGCATCAGTATTGGCAGTCCAGTCTAATTTATCATCCAGCTGCACTCCCAGATATTTATAGGTCTGCACCATCTGCACACAGTCACCTTTGATGATCACTGGGTCTATGAGGGGTCTGGGCCTCCTAAAATCCACCACCAGGTCCTTGGTTTTGCTGGTGTTCAGGTGTAGGTGGTTTGAGTCGGACCATTTAACAAAGTCATTGATTAGGTCCCTATACTCCTCCTCCAGCCCATTCCTGATACAGCCCACAATAGCAGTGTCATCAGCGAACTTTTGCACATGGCAGGACTCCGAGTTGTATTGGAAGTCCGATGTATATAGGCTGAACAGGACCGGAGAAAGTACAGTCCCTTGTGGCGCTCCTGTGTTGCTGACCACAATGTCAGACGTGCAGTTCCCAAGACGCACATACTGAGGTCTGTCTTTAAGATAGTCCACGATCCATGCCACTAGGTATGAATCTAATCCCATCTCTGTCAGCTTGTCCCTAAGGAGCAGAGGTTGGATTGTGTTGAAGGCGCTAGAGAAGTCTAGAAACATAATTCTTACAGCACCACTGCCTCTGTCCAAGTGAGAGAGGGATCGGCTGTTGCAACAGATAAACAGTCTTCCATAGACGCGGAGTTTGGACTTCGGGACGCTCTTCGGCATGTCGTCTAGTTGGGGGAGGTCCCAAGAAAGTTTACAAACCTGACATTTTCTTGAACGAGTGCCGCATTAATAGGAATGTTTCTTGAAAGCGCATCACTGAACCACATAAAAACTGTTTTTTCAACGTCTTTAAATGCAGCAGTTCACATACGTTTTGCAACCCAAGATTTTTCTTCTTTTTTTGCTCGGTCTTTCAAGAAAGATGACAGCGTCAATAGCGATAGCAAAATTCCGAATTCACTGGCAACGTCTTTTTTTCTTTTTGCCGCAATCGAGAGCTGCAAAAAATGTTAAGTTTTTTTTTCTAATGTGAACTGTTATCGTTTTCTCGTCTGCCGTTTCTGTGGGAGGGTGATAATGAGTTAAATTCCAATGGATGTTTTTCAAATGTTGACGAGCAATAAGTAAAAGGTATTACTGAAATCCGCAGGAAATAAAAAAGGCAAAAAAAAAAAAAAAAGATAAACGATACTGCCCCCAGACGTTCATGTAGTGCATTGCAGTTACAAAAACCAATGTGGTTCTTTGTGACTGGAGCCTCTATTTAAGATTCTGTTTATGACGTGTAGACATCATCGATTATGTCAACTAATCGTTGCAGCCCTAGTCAGCTGGTAGTTGAATGAAAGAATTAAAAATTTACGGAGATCTTACTAGTGGAAGAAACCGCATATGTAGCCTTGATAAGAAAAAAATCTTCTCGTTTTTTCTTTGAATGTAATGAATGTGACTGCCCTTGTCAATCCAGCAGTTCATGTACTGACCTTCATATCAAGTTAAGGGCTGTGGAGAGCCAGTTTCTCTCCTGGGAAGCATGGGGCACAAGGTGAGGAATGGCCTAGCAGAAGATCCCCTACATGCTGGGCACACTCATGTACATATCAGTCATACTGAGAATTTATAGTTACCAGTTCAACCTACCCTGCACATCTTTGGGATAGGGGAGGAAAAATTATAGTACCCTAAGGAAAATACACACAGAAGCTGGAACAAGCCAGTGTTGGAGGCAGTTGTCTTTGTTTTAAAACAAGTGGCTTTCTATGTACAAAATAAGCTGCTTTCCGTGTTCACTCCAAAATATGATTTGTGAGTTAGTGTCTCAGAGCTTTCACATTGGTCAAATATGAGTGGCTCAGCTCACACTGCCATTTTGAAACATGAGGTGGACCGTTCTGATATGATATCTCAGTTGGCATCAGAGCAGCTGTGCAGAACTACAAAGATGTGCAGATGCTACAGCTTACTAAAGTGCTGAGAATGAATTGGTATGCACTAGATATGTGGCACTTGCTGGGCTTTTTAGGCCAACAGAATGTCCATTGGTGCAACAACTAATGTCGGTGAAAGCACTTAAAGCACGTTTCAGTGGTATGGGAGTGACTGTTTAGTCTCTGTGTGTAATATAATTACTACAGTTAAGACCACTAGTCCTGTCTTTGGTGAAATTCTGGATGAACAATAGCAAGGAGATGTTTGTGATGTTTTCATAGCAGTTTATAAAAAAACAAAGTATTTTGGAATAGTAAATTCATGTTCATTTTGATTAGTTTTAATTTCACAAAGGTAGTTTTAAAGTGGGGACAAATATAACTAGATGTACCAAATTAAAGCAAAAGTATTTTGTGGTATTTTAAAATTTAATCCTATATATCCATTAAATATTACTTTAATTATTAACTAGTTAATTTTATTTTTATTTTTTGCACATACTGCTGCAAACCTAAATCGCAAAGCAGCAAAAGTTAGAAACCTGACAAAATGTCTGTTAATAAACCTGATTTGTAAAGACTTCTAGAAAAGTTTTTTTTTCTTGTCCTTGTACAGTCCTTTGTTTGGCCTCAAAGCAGTATATGTGGTACTGTTTCTATAATCATTTGTTTGACATGGTTGTATGTGTAGCATTAATTTATCAAGTTTGTATTATTTGGGTTGATGCTTACATGGATTTATGGACAGAAAATGTAAGGGTTAATTGCATGCTAAAAAAGCCAGATTAAAAACTAACAATGCCTACTGAGCCTACATTAGGTGTATTTCAGTATTATTGCTTCTTTTAGTGCATACCTCAGTACATTTTAATTTTTCATATTGATTTGCTCCTTGTAGGAAAAAGGGCTAATACTTTCAAAAATGTGAGATGGTGTTTTAGGCATATATTGTCATTAGGTTATGTTTGTTAAGAAAACATTTAATTCTGTGATACATTTGAGGCTTATATATATCTATATCTATATACAGGTGCTGGTCATAAAATTAGAATATCATGACAAAGTTGATTTATTTCAGTAATTCCATTCAAAAAGTGAAACTTGTATATTAGATTCATTCATTACACACAGACTGATGTATTTCAAATGTTTATTTCTTTTAATGTTGATGATTATAACTGACAACTAATGAAAGTCTCAAATTCAGTATCTCAGAAATTTAGAATATCAATTAAGACCAATGCAAAAAAAGGATTTTTAGAAATGTTGGCCAACTGAAAGGTCTGAACATGAAAAGTATAAGCATGTACAGCACTCAATATTTAGTTGGGGTTCCTTTGGCCTGGATTACTGCAGCAATGCGGCGTGGCATGGAGTCGATAAGTCTGTGGCACTGCTCAGGTGTTATGAGAGCCCATGTTGCTCTGATAGTGGCCTTCAGTTCTTCTGAATTGTTGGGTCTGGCATATTGCATCTTCCTCTTCACAATACCCCATAGATTTTCTATGGGGTTAAGGTCAGGCGAGTTTGCTGGCCAATCAAGAACAGGGATACCATGGCCGTTAAACCAGGTACTGGTAGCTTTGGCACTGTGTGCAGGTGCCAGGTCCTGTTGGAAAATGAAATCTGCATCTCCATAAAGTTTGTCAGCAGCAGGAAGCATGAAGTGCTCTAAAACTTCCTGGTAGACGACTGCGTTGACCTTGGACCTCAGAAAACACAATGGACCAACACCAGCAGATGACATGGCACCCCAAACCATCACTGACTGTGGAAACTTTACACTGGACCTCACGCAACGTGGATTCTGTGCCTCTACTCTCTTCCTCCAGACTCTGGGAACTTCATTTCCAAAGGAAATGCAAAATTTACTTTCATCAGAGAGCATAACTTTGGACCACTCGGCAGCAGTCCAGTCCTTTTTGTCTTTAGCCCAGGCGAGACGCTTTTGACGCTGTCTCTTCTTCAAAAGTGGCTTGACACAAGGAATGTGACAACTGAAACCCATGTCTTGCATATGTCTGTGTGTGGTGGTTCTTGACTCCAGCACTGACTCCAGCTGCAGTCCACTCTTTGTGAATCTCCCCCACATTTTTGAATGGGTTTTGTTTCACAATCCTCTCCAGGGTGTGGTTTTCCCTATTATCCCTATTGCTTGTACACTTTTTTCTACCACATCTTGTCCTTCCCTTCGCCTCTCTATTAATGTGCTTGGACACAGAGCTCTGTGAACAGCCAGCCTCTTTAGCAATGACCTTTTGTGTCTTGTCTTCCTTGTGCAAGGTGTCAATGGTCGTCTTTTGGACAACTGTCAAGTCAGCAGTCTTCTGCATGATTGTGTAGCCTACAGAACTAGACTGAGAGACCATTTAAAAGCTTTTGCAGGTGTTTTGAGTTAATTAGCTGATTAGAGTGTGGCACCAGGTGTCTTCAATATTGAACCTTTTCACAATATTCTAATTTTCCGAGATACTGAATTTGGGACTTTCATTAGTTGTCAGTTATCATCATCAACATTAAAAGAAATAAACATTTGAAATACATCAGTCTGTGTGTAATGAATGAATCTAATATACAAGTTTCACTTTTTGAATGGAATTACTGAAATAAATCAACTTTGTCATGATATTCTAATTTTATCACCAGCACCTATATATATAGATATATACAGATATGTTAGGTCCTAAATATTTGGACACGGACAACTTTTTTCTAATTTTGGTTCTGTACATTACCACAATGAATTTTAAATGAAACAACTCAGATGCAGTTGAAGTGCAGACTTTCAGCTTTAATTCAGTGGGGTGAACAAAACGATTGCATAAAAATGTGAGGCAACTAAAGCATTTTTTTTAACACAATCCCTTCATTTCAAGGGCTCAAAAGTAATTGATCAATTGACTCAAAGGCTATTTCAGGGGCAGGTGTGGGCAAGTCCATCGTTATATCATTATCAATTAAGCAGATAAAAGGCCTGGAGTTGATTTGAGGTGTGGTGCTTGCATGTCAAAGATTTTGCTGTGAACAGACAACATGCGGTCAAAGGAGCTCTCCATGCAGGTGAAAGAAACCATCCTTAAGCTGCAAAACAGAAAAAATCCATCCGAGAAATTGCTACAATATTACGAGTGGCAAAATCTACAGTTTGGTACATGAGAAAGAAAGCAAGCACTGGTGAACTCAGCAATGCAAAAAGACCTGGACGTCCACGGAAGACAACAGTGGTGGATGATCGCAGAATCATTTCCATGGTGAAGAGAAACCCTTCACAACAGCCAACCAAGTGAACACCACTCTCCAGGGGGTAGGCGTATCGATATCCAAGTCTACCATAAAGAGAAGACTGCATGAAAATAAATACAGAGGGTGCACTGCAAGGTGCAAGCCACTCATAAGCCTCAAGAATAGAAAGGCTAGATTGGCCTTTGCTAAAGAACATCTAAAAAAAGCCAGCACAGTTTGGAAAAACATTCTTTGGACAGATGAAACCAAGATCAACCTCTACCAGAATGATGGCAAGAAAAAAGTATGAAGAAGGCGTGGAAAAGCTCATTATCCAAAGCATACCACATCATCTGTAAAACACAGTGGAGGCAGTGTGATGGCTTGGGCGTGCATGGCTGCTAGTTTTTTTTTCTTCTTCAAGCAAGATTGTTATTTGTACAGTGTTCCTGTACAAATTATAAAATCAGATGCAGGTCTTGTCTTTAGTTTTCGCTGTGCCACACCCGTGTCTGTGTCATGGCATGCTTTGTCAGTGAAACATGGCTGTGACTCACATTCAACCTGCTTTTTGTTGGGGAAGTGCCACGCACTGTTTTGATAAAAGTGGTACCTAGGTGTGCTAGCTTGACCTTACTCTGTACTCTTAACTTCCAACTAAGTCACACAGGTTGTATCTCTTTTAGTGCTTCCACCTTTAACACAAGAGCCGAAAGATCATTTGTTCCCTTGTGTGTTGAGGCCCCATGAGGATGATTGATTGTGCATTTTTTTTTTTTGTTTTTGATGCAGTTCGTGCTTCGTGTTAGAGACCGCACCTATTGCTTTTTTTGCTCTTGGGCGTGGCTTCCTCTGTCCTGATGTGTGAGGGCATTTCTAAGCTTGTCTGAGCCAGGGTGTAGCAGAATTTACTTGTTTGGAAGGGGGAGGTTATGTGCTGCTGTAAGAGGCAGTGCCAGTGGCCTTCCTTTCAGGTGTGTGAAGTCATTTTCTTGTGCCTTTTTCTGCAGTAAAAATGGTATCAGTAGTAATAGTTAAAGCCTTGGGTTTGTGCTGGTAAGAGAAGCAAATTTAGCATTGTGCATAATCCAGATTGGGTTGAGGAGATAAACTGCTTCTACTTTGCTTTTTTAGAGAGAAGTTATTGATGGATTGGTATGGATCAGTTTTTGGCAAAGTTCAAGTAAATTGGATCAAATGTTGTTCACAGCTGGGTCCTTTTATTGTGCAAGCTTGTGTTTGCCCAGTATACTGCATTTTCAGCCTACTGTCTGATGTTAGTTAGAATTACAGACATACTAACTTAAACACCTGCTTTTCTGGAAAAGAAGTGAAAGCTTTTAAAATGGGTGTCCAGAAACTTTGTGGGCCATTTATTTTTAGTCCAAAAAGGTCCAGTGTGCCCCCCTCCCCCCCCTTTTTCATGTCGTTAGGTAGAAAGTATTGAATACATGGTGGTAAAAGTACTTTCTGTACAAAACCTTGCCCACGGCTTACTTTATCATACTAAAAAAAACCCTGATAAATACTGTTATGATAACACATGTGGGTTCAAAGTTCTGTTTGAGCAGTGCAACATGAAATCTAAGAATGTAGTATGAAAGATGTCACTCGTCACTTTTATTTTGGAACTGTTTGGTCACCCGTAGAACATGCCAAGAGGTGACTATTAAACTGTATGCAATAAAAAAAATCCATGAAGCATATGAAAGGTTAGGATATGTAAAAGGGAAACTTGCTTAAAAAAATGACAAAAATATACACCATTTTCTATACCACCTTTTTAAGCTTTATTTTAAGCTGTGTGATGTGACCACCACCTTTACCAAGTTCACAGTGCTCTTTGTTTTTAACTTCTTCTTAAGAGCTGTGTTATTGCCAACAAAGCTGCACAAGCAAATGATTAAATGAGTATGAAGAATATGACTATAAAGAAATAAACAATATGAAGCATTTTATTTAAAAATAAACTAAAACAATATGAGCCAAATACAGCTTAAGAGCCATAGAAGGTTGTTGATTTCAATGTACTATGTATGGAGAGAGAAAAATAGTAAGCTCTTCAGACATGGAGAAGAAATTTAAGAAACTGAAATGCATAAATTCTGTCAATTTACTATGCTTACAAGGGCAGAGTGGTGGCTCTGAGGCTGGTGATCGGAAGGTTACCGGTTTGAATGCTATAAACCCCAAAAGTAACTCTACTCTGTTGGGTCGCAGAGCAAGGCCCTTAACCTGCAATTGTTTCATCCTGGGTATAACATTAATCTGCATCCAGTGCAGGTCCTCCAACTTGCTGGGAAAACTTGGGGGTTGGTGGCAAGATTTAAAAAAAAAAAAAAAATAACCTTGCACTGTTTCAGTGTGGTGCTAAGGTTTCCCCTGTTGCATGGCTGCACTTGGGTCCCAGTCCGTGTGGTTCGTCGTGTAGTGGGTTTAGCAACACGCTGTAATCAGCGCATGCTCCCAACCTCGACCATACTTGCAGTAATCAGCGTTTTAATTATCCATCCATCCATGCATCCATCCATCCATCCATCCATCCATCCTCTTCCGCTTATCCGAAGTCGGGTCGCAGGGGCAGCAGCTTGAGCAGAGATACCCATACTTCCCTCTCCCCAGGCCACTTCTTCTAGCCCTTCCGGGAGAATCCCGAGGCGTTCCCAGGCCAGCTGGGAGACATAGTCCCTCCAGTGTGTCCTGGGTCTTCCCCGGGGTCTCCTCCTGGTTGGACGTGCCCGGAACACCTCACCAGGGAGGCGTCCAGGAGGCATCCTGATCAGATGCCCGAGCCACCTCATCTGACTCCTCTCGATGCGGAGGAGCAGCGGCTCTACTCTGAGCCCCTCCCGGATGACTGAGCTTCTCACCCTATCTTTAAGTTTTAATTATTCAGATGTCTTATTCACTGTGACCATCTAGCATCTACAGCATTTTTTGTTAACTTTTTTGGAATATCTGATTCTCAGAGCTTTGCTATTAAGTGCACTTTGTGAAAGTTAGTGGTAAAAAGTATACTGTAGGGGGTAAGAAAAATGAGTAAAATGTATACTTAAATATAGCGTACTTTGACCCTTTACCTTCTTGCTTGGTTAAACAGCATATATAGTGCCCAATGGAATCAGTTTTATTTTTTCACAAATTTCGTTTTGTTTTTTTTTTTTTTTTGTATTTGCAGTGTTCACCATTTTGTTTTTCTTTGATTAAGATTTTTTTTTTTTTGTAAGTAGCAACAGCTACAACTAAGCAAACAATAATGAAATGACACTTTACATTTCTTTAAATGAAACCGCACACTAGCACAACTGAACCTTATTTTGCATATCCATTTATCAGGTAGGAACCCAGATCCTTCATGATGCTGTATGCTGAGACTGCAGTAGGACAGTGAGTGCCCTCCAGAATTGTAATAGCTATTACTAGTTTGATGCATCCTTCTGAGATGAAGGTTAACTTCACTTTTAGGCTCTAGGATATTTGTTACAGCCTGAGCTGATGTGTTCTCTGCCAGAAAGAACTTTTTGTAGAGGTGAATATGCTCAGCGAGGAACCCTACTGATTCAGACCAGGTATTCCACCTGGTGTTTCCTGCCTTGGGGTTCCTGGCAGGCTTCTTGAAGAAGGTAGACTTTACCCACATCACTAGTGCTGTAGCTTCACTAAAGTATTTACAGTGTTGCCAGGTTTCTTCCACCAAACTGATGACATGACACAAGCAGTTTGAATGTGCATTGTTAGGCATCAACCCTTTTAAAAGTTCTTGGTATGCTTTCAGACAATATGATGCATTGTCTGTAACCACTGCTAAAATGTCATTAAGATTTAGCTGGTTGTTGTGAAGGGACTGAAGTGCTGCCTCTGAATCGGTGGAAAAGTTGCAGCTCTCCATAAAGATAACATCTGCCAAAAAATATTGGTCTTCAGTACCTGTAATTGTAATTATGTAAATTATTTCTAATGATTCGTAAACCTTAAATGTTTACAGATTGAAAACATGCATCTACTTCATATCTTAAAATAATTTAATTACAAAGCAAAAGCGATCTAATCTGTAAGATGCTAAATCCGGGAATTAAACAGAAAAAAAAAAAACCTGCTTATAAGGGCTTGTTGCATCCGAGGAGTAGCCTGCTTTTCTGGCCAGGTTTGTAGTTGCCGAGTTTGTAATGATTTATAAGGCAAATCATTTATTAAATCCAGAAATATTGTTGTTAATTTTTAAAGAGAACCCGTTAACAACCAGTGCCATTCACTAACAACATTTTTCTATGGGAAAGACTGTTAATACTGGTTATATATAATTTCATGTACAATTACCTACATAAAAGAATTGCCATCCAGCCAAATGTTTACTCACCTATCACTATGTTGAGACCTGTGTGGTTTCATCAACTACAACATACATTTTATTGCCATGAATCTTTCAAAGAATGGTGTCCATATGTTGTTCAAAGACATGGGGCAAATGAGTTTGACGAAGACTGCTCATTTTCTGGCTCCACGCCTCCTTGTTTACAATTCTTTGTAAAGAAAGGACACATCTTTGTCATTTTTTCGAATGGTAGGTCTGACTTGCATGACCACAAAGTCCTCCAGAAACTGGCGTCTTGCATGTGACGAGTTTGTTGTTTCCTCTATTGTTACCTGAAAAGGAACACTTTTTGATCTTAATTTCTCCTTGTTCGTTAGATGGGTTTTAGATTTGACATGTTCATTGAAAGTATCTTTTTGTGTCCAGTCTTTGGTATGCTGGCAAAACTTGCAAAAAAGTTGACCAGATTTGTAAAAGTCTCTGGGATATTGTTGTGCCTTCAATTTTGCAGTTAAGCTTGTGTTTCTTAGTTTTTTGAAGTAGGGTATCTGATACTGCTCGCTTAGATATTTCTGTCTCGTGCAGCTAGCTAATTGTCATGACTTTAGCGAGAAAACATACAGGAAACACGCATACGACTGAATTTCTACAAGAATTGTGTTCACTTGAAACACAACAAACTAGAAAATAGTATCTGAGTGACAGACCTACAGATTATTCAGTCTTTTAATTTATTGGGAAGTTTTGTAACGGCCACCCCTTCATTCTCTAAATTCCGCACATTAGCGTTTTTAAATCTAAAATCTGTTTTTATGTGTTAATTCTGTGATTCCATCAGTGTTTTTCATATCGCTGAAATCATAGGGCCCTACATATAGTGCCAGAATAGTATCAGATGTGCGAGATGGTCACTGTTTTAATGGACTCCTCTGGGTTGTTGGACTGCGGAGAGGTGCATGTGAACAATGTGTTTGCAGAGCCAACAGTATATCATTGTTTGAAGTGTGGTTTCTTTTGGGTTCTAGCCAGGACAAACTTGTGTCTATCAGAGTGAATTTCAGATCATTTGATATAATATGCCATATAATCAGTTTAAAAATTATAAAATTAGTTTTCTAAACTTGAAAGGAGGTTGTTATATATTTGAACAGTAGAAACTTACCCATTTCTGTAAATAAAATCTATCAATGCAAAGCTCTCTGCTTATTTTGCAGTGAACGAAGGCTTGTTGTATTAGTTCCAACTATATTGCATATTGTGGGTGTGTTGTGTGGGTAGAGTATGTATAAACAGTTATTTCTATCTCTGTCCACCACAGAAGACAGAATGTGTTGAATATTTGCCGTCTTTCATACTTTAAACAATAAACTGTTGAGGCATAAACAATGTTAACATTCTTTTGTGCTTTAATGTGTAATTTTTGTTTGTGGCTCGTTTCCTGTTGATTTAAAAAACTGGCATTTTCTTATAAATGGGGTAAAGTGTCTGATGGTTTTGTTTCATTATTTTACTCACACCTCAGTGGAGAGCAAGGTGCACTGTGGCTTACTATTATTTAAATATGTATGAACTGGATTGCTAGTGCTTCTGTACCTTGGTATGGAGTTAAGCTATGCTCTTTCAATTAGTGTGTAAAATATTAATGACAAGGGGACACTACATAATAGCAAAACAATATTGGCTGAGCACCAAACATCTGACGGCATGCTTAGAGGCTGTTGTAATGTTCATGCTTTTAAAAAAGATTACTGTTACTGGCTGCTTTTTAGTAATTCTTGCTCAGATTAATTAGTAGTTGTCATGTTGTGATTTTTGTATTTAGATGTGTTTTCAAGGGACCTTGACAAGCTGCACTCTTGGGATTCATTTTGGCATTATTAAAGATGTTAAACTGATGTTAACATGAGCTTTTTTAAGGAAGTGGGAAAAAAAGTGGGGGAAACTTTTTAGCGTACAGTTCTAGGAATTAGTTGTATGTCTTTGTATGTGTTCAGCCCATTCTGAAGTGACTTTAGAGACTTTGTGACATTTGACACCATTGTTTATGAGCATCTTGTGGCTTTTCACTCTTCCCCCCTACCTGAATGTAATTTACCACTGAATAGTAACCGTATATGTGGTGAGCTGGTGTAACTAGGAAAGTGGATGGAGCTATCTGTAATGAGTAAGACACCACAATTTCTAACCACTATCTTCAGTTGATAGTAAAACCTGAATTCTCCAGCATATAATACAAACTCTGTATTTTCTGCCCTCATAAAAAGTATATTTATGCAATGCAACATCAAACTACTGTGTACATTTATTGCTTTATTTTTATGTACTCTGTGTTTATGTCTTCTACAAGTGAATACATGTTGCCAACAATGTATCAAAAACAAAAATCCACAAAAGTTTCCTTAAGTACCACTGTAGTACTAGGGTGTTGTACTGTGTTAGCCATTATGAATGTAGAGAAAAACCAAGCTAAATGACACCTTTTATTGGCTGACTAAAAAGATTACAATATGCAAGCTTTCAAGGCAACTCAGGCCCCTTCTTCAGACAAGATGTCATTTTGCTTGGCTTTTCTCTACTTAAGTACCACTAGATAATAGGGACATGAATAAAATCTATTTATCTATCTATTTTAAACATTTTAGCTGATTTGAAGTTGAAAACTGTTTAGGACATTAAATTTTTTTTTAGCACCTTAGCCACCCAAGCCCCAATTACAATGTGTTTTCCATTGAAAACAAAATTTCAACATCGCTTCCTTGTCAAATTTCAAGTTGACTGTGTACATCACATTTACATAACTAAATTAAATCAAATGTTATAACAAAGTAGCAGGTTTTGGAAACCTTCTTTGCCCCCTTTTGGAACCCTTTTTAACACGGGTATAGAAGCAAAAGTGAGCTTATAGTCAAGGAGAGAGAGAGAAAGAAATAAGTGTGTACTTTAGTGACTAGACTAAGTTACTGGAGTGTGTAGTATGAGCACACTAAAAAGGTGTTAGAAGTTTCTTGGATTCACAGTATGGTGAGAACAGCAAGCAATTTGTATCCATTGTATATAACAGCCGTCTTCAACCATTGTAAGAGTTAAGTGTTGCTTGCAGCTGGGCAGATTTTTTTTTCTTCTTTCACGTGTGTTAGTTGGTGCAAAGAACAGTATGTTGGTTCAGTATTTTAATTGTTAAAGAAAACTATGCAATATTTTAAACAAGGTTTGACACTTTTTCTACTGGCACAGCAACACAGTCACTGCTTTCTAACCAGATGTGTTCAGGGGCCCATGTGTGCAGCTTGTGGTATTATAGTACTTTAGTCTTCTTTTACAGACAAACTAGATTTACTCTTTCACATTCTAGTTACTTAACTCTTTTAGGGCTAATTTTTTTTTTGTTTCTTTTCTCCCAGGGCTGAATATTTTTCCAAAAACTAACATTTTTTAAAAAAGAACACAAAGCAATTGTTTAACATATCAAATCAACAAAAAATATTTACTTTTGACAAATGTTACTGTCTTGCATGTTGTATGAGCCTGAATTCTCTATGATTTCACATACATATCACATACATTTTACACAGCAAAGTCTGATCTCGCTCAAAGCAGCCAATTTCAGTCATTGCCACATTGCACTCCTTACAATATGTGTTGTTTTGATGCCTATTTTTCAATTGTCTGTTGCTGCATTTTCTAACATATATTGTTAGTGTGTACTGTAGAGAGACAAGTCACCCATTTGCCATCGTGCCATGCCACTGCCACCAAGTTTTCTGCCTGCATGAAAACCGTATTGTCACCTCTTTTCATCTTCTGAAACTTTATGAACTTTATGTATGGCATTATAGCCTGGCTCACCCCATGGGATTTGCTTCTGTTTATTACAGAAATGAATAAAACTTTGCAGCAGCACGTACCTAAGCCACCAGGGGACAAAACACGTTTGGACCAATGCTCCCTGAAGTTATATCACCAGTTCTGTCCCATCTCTATTTGTAATGCCACAGCGCGCTTCATCTCGTCTTTCGTTGTGGGTTTCCACTTTGAAAAATGAGAATGCGATGCAAACGCAGCCCGCGATTCAAAAAAAATCTCTGCCTACCTGTTTGTCTCGTCTGACAGTAGCTGAAAAGCAGCATCAGGAGAGAGCAGCCTGAAGTACAGCAGCTGGTGATCTGTCGTGTCCAAAAGCAAGCCATGCCGTCTTGTAAACTCCGGTAGCCAGATCGGCTCTCAACGGATCAATGTATGTGTATTTATCCCATGCGAACCTTGCCGTAGATGCATCGGCTGCGCGAAGGCACTCAACTGGCAGCAGATCCGCTCGCGCGGCATCGGTTGGTGTCTGATCAGCTGATGCCTGCTTCTAACTCTCTTGCTCGATCTCCTGATCACTGCCAATAAAGTCCGATTCTGAAAAATCAAGAGTCCGACTCCGCGGCAATGCACAAAACAACGTCTGCCAAGTGTTTTCTTTTCTGCACTTGCTTCGCTGCCTTTTCACATGTCGGTGCCATCTTGCCTTTGTTTACATTTCGCAACTCACGCACACGCAATGTTTATTTGCCGAGTCAACGAGTCTAGCATTCCTCCAAGCACAGAGGGAATGCCTGTGACGTGACAGTGAGATTTGTCGCCATTAACAGCTGATTGTCGCCCTTTATCCCTGGATGTCGACTTTTGTCGACATTCGCCTTCAACCCCTCCTGTCGACAAAAGTCGACATCCGCCCTAAAAGAGTTAATGTGACCACAATCAAAACTTCTGAATTCTTTTCCAGCTCCTGATGTCAACGCTGTTTAAAATGTGTTTTTTAGTGGCATACAGGTGCTTCTTCATTTCAGAGTATGTAGAAGAGATTTAGAGTTTCATTTAGCGTGTTACATTTTGGCAAATTGTATCTATTGCTTATGGTTCCCCAACTTTTGTGTACTGATTTAAATGCAAGTTGACTGACTGGCTGACTTGCACACTCATCAACAAAAACACTATTTCTCATTTAGTTAAAAGGTGAAATTTGTTGGGATGATAAATCTAAGTAGATATCTGCTAATAAAGTACATTTTGATATATCAATATTTAGAGGTGTACTCCCCCTCAATAGAGACCCCAAAATATCCCAAATGCCTTGATGTATTTGATTGAAATTTGGTGATGCTTTAGAAAATAGGAAACTAACCAAAACGTGTGTGCTTTTTTTTTTTTTTTTTTTATTCTTGGTATTTGTCAGTAATAAGGCTTTCGAGAGTGGGGTATTCTTAGGCAGCTTGTCCTTTTTTGCTTCAGTGGTGATCACACAGGGAAATTGGGCATGCAGTTCATACAAATGAACTGTGCATGTAGAACAGCGCCACTGTAGAAGCTGAATTGCACAGAGAAATGGGACTGGTGGCATGTGAAGAAGGGTAGCTTGCTGTGCAATTGTGTGCAATTTTATGTATCATGATCAAGAGAAAGGAGCTCCAGTGATCTAATACCAGGCCCTGGGGAGGGAAAGAAAAAAAGCTAATTATGTACTGGAAAGTATTTAGGTACTTTTATAGTACTTCTTTATATATCTGATTAACCTTCAGCTCTATAACTTAACCAAGTGATCACAGCTTTTAATCAACATTTGTAAATACAGCTCTTCCTTACATGGGTCACTTCTTAGCATCTAGTATAATGGCAGGTAAGCTGTTAGATAATTGAAACTACAATTTCACATGTTAAAAATACTTTAACTTTTCAGATCCCTCCTTTTTTTATGTATATAAACACTTATCTCCACTTTGGGTTGATCTTTATTTTATGAGTTTGACAATCTCTGTAATTCCTATGTAACAGTCAAGACAGTTTTAATTAGGCTTTACAGATTTTGCCGATCCCTATTCTTGAGGGGTCAGATTTAGCCATAGAACAGGACTGGCCTGAACTGATGTAAGTTGCTTATTACTTGGTACTGTATCCCAGTGAGTCATATCCCAATCAGGTGTGTGCTATATATTATTCCACTACAGTTATTGTAGTTTTGGACATGCTTTACATTGTTGTAGTAGTAGTAGTAACATGCTGAGGTAGGCCCACCTGGCCTCCCTATCTGCATAAGCCTCCTGTAGCCCATCTTAAGGAGTACCCAGGTGATCCCAGGACAGAGAGAGAAAAAAAAAAATCTGCACATCCTAGTCACACTCTGCTCTAAAAAAAACTATGTAAAGGCTGGTTTAGGTGCTGTTAAGGCTGGTTTAGGTGCTGTTAAGGCTGAGTGGATTGTTCAGTTAGATTATTTAATTTGAATTAATGTTTAAAAGCGATATTCTATCATTTTTTTAATGAGAAATGGGTACAGTTAAACAGTTGAGGCAAGCATCCTAGTTTGTATTGACACTTACATTTTTGGTTATTGACTTTCCAGTTAATGTTTAAAAGTGATATTCTATCATTTTTTTAATGAGAAATGGGTACAGTTAAACAGTTGAGGCAAGCATTCTAGTTTGTATTGACACTTACATTTTTGGTTATTGACTTTCCAGTCTAGTTGTATCCTCTATTTCTGCCATATGTCAAAATGTGATGCACATCACTTTGTTGACCAAGTTATGTTAATCGATAAAATAATTTGTTGTCAGCTATTTTAATCACATATTATTATTGGTGATTGATGTTCATTAGTTGTTGTGATCCTAATTTCTATAGTTTTCACCTGCTGTTTCCTTTGCAGCTTAGTTTTATGATCTTTTTCACAATTTCTGTTTTTATTTTATTATTTTGATACTGATTTCTGTTTAGTTTTTATGTCGAGAAAATCATTTCAGTTTTTGTTTTAGCACAAAAAATTTTGGTGTTCAGTAAAGATTAAGAAATGCATGCCCATCCCTAAGTAGCAAAAAGATTGTAGAAAAATGAGATATGACCATAAAAGACTTAGTTAGCCTCATTTTGCTTCAGACATCTACACAGTGTTATCTTCTGAATGCTTTGTAATAGTATGTTTCACTCATGTTGCACCAGTGTCAATCAGTTTAGAAAGCATTTAACTGAACTGGGCATTTTAAATTTGATTAGGTACTTCATGCATATTTGTATTTGCACATTATTTAGGAAGTTTATTTTCCTGCTTTACAGTCTTCAAGCTAATTTCACTTCATATACCAGATCAGATGTTACATCTTATATCTTGAAATCTGGATTATTTGCTAAAATATTTAATCACTGAGCTTTGTTTCATGCTTCACAAACTAAAGTTACTTCAAACAACAACCAAACTGTGCCAAATAACGTTTGTGAATAATGGGCATAAATCAAAATAATCGTGTTGCTTTAAAATTAACTTAAGTTTTCAAAGGATTAACCAATGGGCTTCCCATCGCAAGTTTTAATAATTGATTACAGTGTAGAGGCCTTATGCACCATCCCTACTTTGTAAATTCCTTTATTTCGCTTCTTTGTACAATACTGGAAATCGCTGTGTGCTGAAACTTTTTTTGTGCATGCTCACAAATCTGCACACCTTAGAGCGAGTGTTATTCAACAGTGATTTGTTCACTTAAAAAAGATTTTAATTTCTTACCCTTTTTATTTCGGTTAGTTTTGTAGAGAGAGAGAGAGAGTGCACACGTGCAGGTTTGATTTCAGTTTAGTTTTCAGTTTTATTCAGGTTTTGGTTTTAGTTTAATGAAATGCTTTTATTAATTGTTTAGATATTATGTAGAGTTTTTGGTTATAGATAAACCAATAATAATCTTGGTCCAAACAAGTCACCTTCCTATGTGACATTTAGTGAAATTTACTAAGCTATTAGTCTGCTAAAGACAGCATTCTGATTTACTCATAATAAAGGAGGAATAGGATGAGAAAAGAATAAAAAGCGGGCTGCTTGTCCAAACATGCATGCAATTAAAAGCTTTTGCATTATTTATGTCTGAATCATAAGGCTTTCCCAAAATGCTCTGCTATACTATAAGTGTATATAACCAAATCCAAACAATGGGCATGAGTATGCAGGAGGCTGTCCTTATTTGTCTCATAAAACTGGTTAATGTTTATCTAGTTAATAAGTTGATTGCACATTTTGTTGAAGAGTGATAATTGCTAATATCTAGATGTTCAATGGGTACATCACTAATTTTCTCTTTATAAACTTTTGGAGGGTTTTGCACATAGAGAATCTTAAGTTACCCTTGGCATGAAATATAAATCAGCCTTCATGTGGCACCCTTCTTGTCATTATTAGAGAACGGCACACTGTAAGTCCCCTCCAAATCAAATGTATGCTCTATAGAGCAGTCTACCTTTGCAGAAAGGAAAAGGGCTGCATTGTCTCATTTGACCAATGACTCTCTAGTTTATTGATGTTTAAACATATCTATCTCAAAATATGAATAGACTATTCCTGATTGTGTGATGTGCAAAATATAAGGTGACAGCCTGAAAAATGTCCTAGTGATAAATGTATTAATGTAGTAATCTGGGGCCTCATGTATAACGCTTTGTGTAGAATACACACTGAAAGATGGTGTGTGGACAAAACTAGAAATGTGCATACACACAAAAAAATTCAGATGCATGAAACTGTGCACAAGCAAAGTACTGTGCACTTTCCCTTAAAAATCCCAGTCAACATGAATTTTAATGCACATATTTGAATATGCAAACCAATATAAATGGACCCTTCTGTTCAGTATTTTGTTAAAAGACAATGACAAAAGCAATAGGCAATAAAAAATATTCTATTTGATGGCTTAAGTAGTGGTATAAACAACAAAAGGAAATTGATGGAGTGGCACAGCGTGGCGGAGGCACTCAAAAGTTCAAGTTCAGAAATTCACACAATGCCCGCAATAAAAAAGAAATGGTCAGATATCAAAGTTGATGTGAAAAGGCAAGTCACAGCCCGCTGTCTGAATGTCAACACCACTGGCGAGGGGTAGCTGCAATTTGTGAAACACCTATAACCAACATTTTACTTATTACTGGCATTTTACATTCTGCTAATTACATTCAAATGAAGTTGTAACACTGTTGTTGTTGTAACCAATTTGGCTGTTCCTGTGGTGGGTCAGGTTCATCATGCCACATCTCTTTAAGTACAGGCAGGTCTGCACAATACAACACACTTTCTGTGGACTATTCCACTAGTCTTATTCAGGCAGGGCCAACGGCCCTTAAGCTGCCCTGCAGTATGTTCTACAGCTATTATCATTTTAATGTTGCTTAGTCAGTAGGTTGGGAAGCCATGTCTTCAGAAGGTATCTGCTATCACCTAAGTAATTGTGTTATATGGTTACATTATACAGATAACTTAAAATTCTGACCAAATGGCTAATATTAAATGACTTCTCTTAGCGAGAAGCCAGCCATCAACACACAACCCCATTTCAAGTTTGTTCCCAACACTACTGTTTCTCAGAATTAATGAATCATGTGTTGAGCCAGGCCATCTCACCACAGCATTAATGAGATGCATTTTCACATCCCAGAGAACTTGCACATTTATAGATTGAAAATCCTTTCTATTTACATAAGCAAATTCATTCTTTGAAGGTGCCTTTATAGTAACGTGTGTGCAGTCGACTGCTCCGATTATACATTTGGAAAACTGGACGTTGCTTCAAATTGCGCTTTGATTTTTGCCTATTCATCCATAGTGTAAGGAAATAGTTCATCTATTTCGATCGGTCAGACAGTTCATGTTGAAAAGCTCTTGTGGCTGAAAACCCGAGGTTGGACAGAACTAGCAAAGGCCTTTGTAAAGCTGGTCCCAGTTCAGCACACAGCTCCAAGAAGATAACTCATGGAAATCTAAATCCGCTTAGAAGCCAGCCATCATCTTGAGAGAAGAAATCAGTATGATATCTAAATACAGTCAGTCAGTCATCTTCCAACCCACTATATCCTAACCCGGGGTGACGGGGGGTCTGCTGGACCAATTCCAGCCAGCAACGGGCGCAATGCAGGAACAAATCCCGGGCAGAGCGCCAGCCCACTGCAGGGCACACACACACACACACACACACACACCAAGCACTAGGAACAATTTAGGTTTTTTGCGGCCGTAAATCCGCCACCTGCCTCAATGTTGCGGCTGGATATCAGTCAAAGTCGCCTTTCTCTTTGAATTTTCGCAGCCGTAAATCCGCCGCCTGCCGTGATATCGGTCTTGTAAGGTTTTTCGGGCAGCTGCGCAGAAGGCGACTGCACATTTGGCTTCGGACGTGCGCAGAAGGCGACTGCGCATTCGGCTTCGGACAGACGTGAGTGAGTAGGCTGGCGAATTATATATAAGATTGATTACAATCTAGTGCCCTAAATTTGTAAACAATATGAAGTTAATTTCGGTGTATTTGATAAATATTTCATAAAGCACTGCTTAAACGCTAGGTTCCACCAGTTTACAAAACTGAGCAGAAACGTGCATACGCATGGTCTGAGGCTGATATGTAATTAGCTTTATGCCAAGTTTAGTTTTTGTACATCTCGACGTGAACATGGAAATGGGTGTACACAGGAGGTGTTAGGAGTCATTAAAGTTTTGAATTTTTCTTACTTGGACTTTTGAGCTGTAGTCTTATTCATCTCCTTCTTGGATCAGGCCTATTTGGCAACTTCATTTTAACAAAACATTTTCTTGGTTTTGAAGAGTGATAACCAATCTGTGATTTATTTCTTTGTATTCTAAAAAGAGGTTCCTTTAAGTATCAATATTCCATAGTTTTTAATATGGTATGAATGGACAGTATTTTAATTGAGGCTGATTATAATCAAAGTATTTAAGCTCAATTTTGCACTGTCTTGGCTTCTATTTCTGTTTGACAATTGGTATGCTATTTCATACATGATAGGCCTGTTGCCTGTATCATGTATTGTGTGTAAATATGGTAATTATTTATGTGATCACTTACAGTTTCAGATTTTTTTTTAAATTGTGTAGCACCTTTTTCTGATTTGTTTTTTTCTGTAGGTAAGCTGTTTTTGGCTTGAATTGCCCGTAATCCTGAAGTGGATTATTAGAAGGTGGTTATGAGTTTTGAGAATATATGTGAATGTATACAGTAGTTTTAATTTACAAAAAGGTACTATTTAGCATGTGAGCAACTTATATTTTCAAACAGTGTTAACCTCAACATTTTTAAAAGTTATTGTTAATTTAATTTTATTTTTTTCCCCCATGTGCAGTCTAGTTATCCAGCCTGGGAGGATTTTATTTCCAAAGGAACCAAACTTCAGTCTCAGCTGAGGTAAGGCAAAGTTTATTTCCAGTCCTTTCAATGATGCACATTGAAGAGTTTCATATTTCATAAATAAAAGGTGTATTTATATTTTTATTTTTTTTCCACTTTTAAGTATGTGAAGTTGAATGGTGGTAAGAGGGGTCAGAGAGCTACTATTAGTGCAGTAGAGAGAGCTGATTGTGAAAGTAGATACTCTTGTTAATGTGATAAGAATCTCTTTAAATATGTACTTTTGGTGAGTTACTGTTTTCAACAAGTCTTTTAAAAAGGTGACACTGCAACTAAGAGAGTATGGTGATGTTTGAACCAATTTAACACACAAACTTACACTTTTTTTTTGGTTGTTGGGGGGCATTGGAGGAAAAAACATCCTGGGTGATCTCCAGTGTAGGAAAAGTTTGGGTTTGTGTATGTAAAATAACAGGTGTTAATAGTAGCTTTTAAAGTTAGTGCAGGCTTCCTACAGCTAGAAAACCTGTGTTTTTAAACGCAGGTTTTGATTGTGTCACAGTGGCGCTTGGTAATGTCAGTATGGGAGCTATACTTTCTTGAAACAAGAATAAAAGCAACTAGCTACGTACAGTATTTATATTTTCAATTCTGTTTGGAGTAACTGGGACATTCTAGTTTGTCATTAAATGGGAGGACTCTTTGATAAATTTAGACAGTTATGGGAGAATGCTCTTCTGTATATTTTGTTAGTGGAGGTTGGGTTCACCCCCAAATTGTCAAATATAGGTTTCCTTTTACTTTCAGTAGTTATTGAATATGTTTATAATAATTTTAGTTCTTGCTTTGAAGAGTAGTAGCCCAGTTCAAAACATGTTCATTTGCATGTATAAATACAGTAATAAGGGTATACAGTAAGCATTTATCTTAGTCTGTAATTTGAATAGGCAGCACCATAATAGGCGTATATTTAGTCTGTAATTCCTGGTGAGTCTACTTTAATTATGTCACTCTTAAATTCTTTAGCAATATACTGATCCTTCTTTTCTATAACTAAAAGTCTCAAGGATTTCAATTTTCTACATACAAACATTTTCCATACAAAAAACAGTGGATATCAAAATCTTGCTCTCTGCTGACACTTGTTGTTGTAGCTCCATAAAGAGGGACCAGAAGACTGTATATGATGGGTCTAACAGTGCCAGGTTTTACATATTCAGATCTTATGGACATTTTGCAAATAATAAATCAATGACTTGTTTCTTTCTCTGCTTTAGCAAACAATTTTTGAAACGCTGGACGCCATTTTTAATGTCCTTTCATTATTAAAGTCAATTGTTTTCTCCTTTAAAAGCTCTGAGATGCTGTGATAAAAGAAGGTGAATGTTTTGTTTTTGTTGCAGGACAACGCTGTTGGTGACAAGCTCATTTCTAGATGCTTTCCAGAAAGTAGCAGACTTAGCCACAAGTACTCGAGGTGAGAATTGTTCGATTTAATTCTAGCTGTCCAAAGTTGTAAATGCTTGAATCCATTTACAAAAAAATCGGAGTTTTGCTCTTAAAAACTCCCTACTATTGACTTATGGATATATATTCAGTTTATTTCTAATTTTGCAAACTTTGGCTAGAATAACAAGAATTCTCCTTAATCGTACTCTTGGTGATTTATATTCATTAACCTTACAGTCCAACCATGAACTTTTCAGTGATTTTTCAAGAAGTGGGGTTATTCCACGCGATTGTATATGTGTATTTATTATTATTCCTATTATTGAGACATTTCTAGCATATTTAGTATTTAGTTCTAGCATATTTATATTTAGTTCACTCATATATTACTGGAAATGGTTTAATAAAGGCTTGCCTTCTCCTGTATAAAAGTTGCTGCCTTTATATTTCTCATTGTAGTATGTGTATCTAATTGTGACTTCCATTTCCTGCTTTCAGTGGAGCAATCTTCATTTTTTTTTTTTTTTTTTTTTTAGAAACTGAATATAAAAAATCTTTTGAGATATTATCGGTTAATCACCAAGAAATGTTACAATTATGCATGACTGTAAACCACAGCTTTTCTTACCATTTCCAGAATTCAAATGGTTTATGAAGAGCCAACCTGAGAGTTGAATGACAAA
This sequence comes from Erpetoichthys calabaricus, assembly GCF_900747795.2. Classification (NCBI taxonomy): domain Eukaryota; kingdom Metazoa; phylum Chordata; class Cladistia; order Polypteriformes; family Polypteridae; genus Erpetoichthys; species Erpetoichthys calabaricus. The sequence continues at coordinate 125,560,135 of NC_041403.2, forward strand.
AGTGCCATCACAAGAAGCACCTGATTATATAGGTTATGGATTTGGATGATTAAATTTTAGCTGTAATTGGTGCTAAATAAAATAAAAATATGAATATTTTTAATTGTACATCTTTAATGCACATTCATTTTTGTACATTAAAAGTTTGTTTTCCTCAATCACGCGATTTGATCTAACAAGATTGCCAGAATTTTTTTTAATGATACTAGGGGGCTTTGCCCCCTGCTCGCTTCGCTCGCCAACCTCCGTATTTGGTTTTCCAGATACACACTTTTAAGATTTTTTTTCTTTGAATTGTTGCTATTTCATTAGTTTCACTTTTATTTCAGAACTTCTGTAAAAACAATATTTGTAATCTTGTGAGTCCCAATATGCTGAATCTTTTTAATGAGGTCAGAATAAGTTTCTCTGTTTGGAATTTCAGCATAGACAAAACGATCTACATCATCAGCGTTTAATAATTTTTTTTTTTTTACAAAGTAACAAACTAAGGAGAGTTCTGCATTGGACTCCTGTCTGTGAAGTCGCGCTGTTTTCCTCTCCCAGTTCCAAAAGTACATGGGTTTACCAAGGTGATACCCCAGCTTTTGTCTAGGTTTTTGAACAAGGGCTAGACGGAACGTTTTTGACTCCTGGGGTAAATTTAGGTTTTTAAATAAGCAGTCAGATAAATATATATACATTAACACAGTAACCAATAAATGCATGTGCGGTAAACTCCGTTTTTGAAATTCTCAAGATTCTTTATTTGTCACATGCATAGTTTATACAGGACAACACGCAGTGAAATGCATCCTGATCCGCTTATCAAAAACTGTGCAAAGTTAGAAGAATATCAGTTAGATTAACAAAAAGTCATAGATCGAAAGATAACAGTATAGTAGAACATAATAAATAAGTAAAATGATGTGAATAAAGCAGAATTAGGTGTTAAGGTGCAATAGTGTAGTAATTATTGTGCAAAACCAAAGTTAGACTGGTGCATAGTTAAATGAGGCAGTTTGTTTGTTTGCGCTACTGCGATCTTTACTTTTTTTTTATATTTTCTAATTTTCCTACTTTCTTATCCTTTAAGTTTCTCCACATGTTTTTTTTTGAGCCTTTCTAATTTCCCTGGTTTCATAGTCTCTAACCTGCTCTGCATGTGTTTAGCGCCAACGTTTGTAAACATCTCTGTGAAGTTCTACTTTGTCTTTTACTCACTGTCATTTAATTAAGAGCCGGATTGAACTTGCTTTTTTTTTTTCAATTCCTCTTGTTCCGGGCTAATAATTACTTTCCTTATTTTCTGAATTTGCACCTCGATTATTCTTTTTTGCTCTTTTTTCTGTCCAACGCATTTGAGTCTCTTTTCTCCGCGCTTTTCTTTCTTCTTTGTTTAATCGTCGACGTTTCATTTCTACCTTATTCATTTCTACCGTATTGACCTTGTACACTTTATATGCACTGAGAGTCCTGGAGCTGTGTGTGCTGCATGACTGCCTTTACACTGCTGATTTGTTTTTTTTGATATTGCTTGTAAGTAGGGTGTGTCTTGCAAGACATCGTTCTATGTTCCCGTGAGACGCACCGTGGCAGGTCTCTTTCGTCTTGCAGGTCTTTAAATTATCTTTCGAGAAAGATCACGTATCGTAGACTATCAGGATAGGGGACAGGATTTCTTTTTATAATAGATATAAATGCATAATTGCTGTTCTTTTTTCCCCAGACATTGTACATGTAACAGTAATTTTAAATTTTGATGATTGAATTAAAGCCTCAGAATGCAGCAGCATTTTGAAATGAAATAATTAGCTGATTTATATGACCTAAATATGATGTATGAAGACCAAAGTGCTTTGGGCCTTATTAGATGTCACAAAACCCTTATTTACACATTATTAATATCTGTACTGGCACATCTGACTCTGAAACGGGTTATTATTTGGTATTGGATATTTTTGTCACTTGCTAATTTTCAGAAATTTTTATAGTCTTGTCACTGTTTATTTTTTAATATGATATATTTGAGACAAGGGATAGGTTTCTTTTATATTGCAATGCATAGCTTAATTGAGTGGGGATATTTTAAATTGTTGTATTAGCTGCAGAGCTGGGAAATCTATTTTTTTATGTCTGGGCCAAGGATGCCATTTGTGAGAGTTCTGAAAGTTATTTTATCTGCTTGTATCCTCCCACATTCAGACAATGGTTTGCTTTCATAGTGCATTACACTCCGTTACGTACATGAGCAAATCTCAACATGCTTATGTGAGGGTATTAGTATAATTCTTGCACTCTAATGGACTGGTAGCTATTCTAGAACAGGAGTGTGGTTCTACTAATGTCTCTGCTTTTTAGAGAATGTATAGATAAGCTGTATTTTTGCAAATTGGTATTTTCTTTAATAGTTTAATGTTCATATTGTTAAAATTTTATTTACTGATTTCTTTGTGTCTAATGTAAAATCATACAAATCTAAACCTGGACTCCTTATAACTACTTTGTTAATTTTATCCAGGATATTTTTATTCCTAAGAGTTGTATCTTATAAGAGTTTCGAGTTGTATCTTATAAGAGTTTCAAACTGTTAACTGTTCAAGCTTGACAAAACCTTCTTTACACTCTCACTGGTAGATTTGTAATGTCTTAAAGTGTGCTCTTAGTAGCTTAAAGAGTTATAATATTGTAAATGAATTACATGTGACAATTCAGTATCATGGCTTGTAATTAAGGAACATTGATATTATTGCTGGTTCATTACTGCTCCATAATTCTAGATTCCAGATTCATCACTGTATGTAGGGCCCTATGATTTCCATGGAAAACACGGACAGAATCACAGAATTAACACATGAAAACAGTTTTTAGATTTAAAAACGGAAATGTGCAGAATTTAGAGACTGAAGGGGGGTGACTGTTAAAAAACTTACCAATAAATTAAATTTATTGAATAATCTATAGTTCTGTCACTTAGATACTATTTTCTAGTTTGTTGTTTTTCAAGCGAATGAAAGTCTTTGTGGACATTCAGTCATGCCTCTATCTGTTTGTGCTCATATTTCCTGTATGTTTTCTCATTAAAGGCACACGAATTAGCTAGCTGCACGAGACAGAAATGTCGAAGCAAGCAGTATCGGATACCCTAACTACGTACAAAAAGCTAAGAAACACAAGCTTAACTGCAAAATTGAGGGCACAACAATATCCTGACAACTTCTACGAATCTGGACAACAACTGTTCTGCAAGTTTTGCCAGCATACCATAGACTGGATACGAAAATACACTTTCAATGACCATGTCAAATCTAAAACCCATCTCAAGAACAAGGAGAAATTAAGATCAAAAAGTGTTCCCTTTCAGGTAACAATAGAGGAAACCACATAATCGTAAGATGCAAGATGCCAGTTTGTGGAGGACTTTGTAGTCATGCGAGTCAGACATACCGCTCGAAAAAATGACAAAGATGCTTCCTTTCTTTGTTAAGAATTGTCAACAAGGAGATGCGCTGCCAGAAAATTAGAGCAGTCTTTGTCAAACTCATCTGCTGCATGGACGCCGTTCTTTGAAAGATTCATGGCAATAAAATTTATGTTGTAGTTGATGAAACCACAGATAGCCGAGACCACATAGTTCTCAACATAGTGATAGGTGAGTTAACGTTTCGATGTATGGTAATAGTTTTATGTAGGCAGTTCTAATTGTACATAGAAAAATGTTATTAGTGAACGGCACTGGTTAACGGGTTCTCTTTTAAAAATTAACAACGATGTTTCTGGATTTAATAAATGTTTTGCCTAGCGGTGATGAGGCATGCAAGATCAACATTTAACTCTTTGTTTTAAACTCAGCACCTACAAACCTGGGCAGAAGAGCAGGCTTCTCTTCAGATGCAACGAGCCCTTAAAAGCGGGTCTCACTTTGTTTTTTTTCTATTTTATTACTGGATTTAGTGTCTTGCAGATTAGTTTGCTTTGCTTTGTAATTAATTATTTTAAGATATGCAGTAGATGAAGCTACAGATGTAATAATCCATGTTTTCAATCTGTAAACACTTAAGGTTTAAGAATCATTAGAAATAATTTACATAATTACAGTTATAGGTAGTGCTGGGCGGTATGACCAAAATTCTGTATTACGGAATTTTTCAAGATTATACCGGTTTCACGGTATTGGACGGTATTTTTTTCCCCATGCATGAGTGGATGTTAGCCGGTAATTGCAGTGGAAATGTGGTTAAGAATAACCTATTCCACTGTCATGAGAATTGTACATTGTACAAAAAAACATTTTAATGTGCACACAAGTATTAATGCAGGTTTGCATGGCTCCATAAAGTGATAGTTTTCAAGGGGGTGGCACTAATGAAGAGAAGGAATCACATTGCATGACAGATGCAGTCAAAATATAGAGCCTTTTTATTGAACAATATTTGCAAACAACTTAAACTAAAATTTTGACAACATATTTTCAACCATCCAAAGAGGCATTTAGACTTAGTAAAATATCCAGAGGTGCTTGTCAAAAGTTGTATTGCACTGAACAATGTCTTAGAAAAGGAATAAATAGTAAATATTTTTTGTAAACCAACTACACTTTGTTAATGTTAACAATCTCTGTCCACTGATATGTTAAAGTGACTTTAAAGTGACAACTTTACCATCATTAAACTGCATAATATTTAAACTAATAAATAATAACAATAAAATAAATAATAGTGTAACTTCCAGTAATAATACTATTACTTCCAAGACTTCAAGCCCAGGTGCATTACACAGTATTCACCAAATAAAAATAAAATAAAATAAAACAAGTGTAACTTGGTGATGACATCTTTACCAACTGAACCATCATTAAGGCAAACTGCATTAATATGGACCTTGCTTCAAGCTAAGCTATATACATAAATAATAAAACTGCAACTTGCATTATAATGCTATTTGTGTTATAGCCCTACGGAATCGTATTAGGGCCACGGTGAAGAAATAAAAATACGGACACTGAAGAAAAAAAAAAAAACTATATGTCGAGATTAAAGTCGACATTTCCAATTTATTCTCGTAGTTTATTTTGTCATTAAAGTAGAATGTCGTAAACTAAACTTCATATCCTCACAGGTGGTGCAATGGTAGTGATGCTGCTTTGCAGTAAGGAGATTGTGGGTTCGCTTCCCGAGTCCTCCCTGTGTGGAGAGCACTTTGAGTAGTGAGAAAAGCGCCATATAAATGTAAAGAATTATTATTATTAATATCCTAAAATCAGTGTTTAATTCACTAGATTTTCTCAAACCCTGTCATAAGTTATGTAGCACATTAAATGCTTTAAGTGTTCCCCGACTCAGTTGTTAATCGCTACGCTCTTCTTAAACTGACTTTCTCTTGCAGTAAGAGGCAGCGATCGCCGCACAGAATACATTCACTTCATGATATTCCTGCTTTCTGAAAATATAGAATGCTAAGATAATTTTTCATGATGAAATGCATTAAAACAGGTATTAAACATGCATGATAGTGTGACAGTAGTGCTGCTTCCTCGCAGTAAGAAGTCCCCAGGTATACGTTCAGTATAGAGAACTTTATGGCAGATGTGACGAGGCTTCAAAAAACTGGATGTATGAATGGGTATCGCACAGGTTTAACTTAAACTAGCCAACCCGCGGCGTAACATACGCTGCATAATTATGTATTGATGGGTGAACACTTGCTGAACGACACAGTTGTCCAAATGGGGTGGGTTTGTGGATACCAGTGTGAGTGAATGAAAAGATGGACCTCTGGAGTGAGCAACATACAATTGTCTGTGACTGAAAGCGGGATCGTCTGTGACGATGGAGGCCACGCTGGTGAAAGTTACTTTGTCGGTAGGGATACGTTTCAGCACTTGTTCATTAAGGTGTAGTGAGGCTTCGTTGTTGACGCTTAATATAGCTTGCGTACAGAGTTGTTCCGGAGTCACAGTTGAGAAACACTTTTTTAATGTCTTTTAAGCACAGGGAAAAAAATTAACATGTGAAACATCCGTAATGTAATAAGCCACCAAGAAAAGTAACATTGCAACAATGCACGCTATGATCCGATCACTGTAAACAGAAGTGAAAACAAAATCGAGGCCGGTGCATTCTTTAACTGCCTTGTGGCGCAATGGTAGTGCTGCTGTTTTGCAGTAAGGAGACTGTGGAAGATTTTGGGTTCGCTTCCCGGTTTCTCCCTATATGGATAGCGCTTTGAATACTGAAAACACCGGCATATCAATGTAATGAAGTATTATTCTTATGCGTCTAACGCTCTCTCTCTCGCGAATCTGTATGCGTGTGTGTGTCGCTCGCTCTCTCTCGCTCGCTGCACGTGTTCCTGCAGGCATACCAGTAAGTGAATGAAAAGATGGAATTCTGGAGAGAGCAACATACAACTGTCCGTGACTGAAAACTGGTTTTGGCAGATACATGCACATCTTTTTGAAAGTTTGGCCCTGTGCCTTATCAATTGTCATCGCACAGGCAAATCTAACAGGAAATTGTCTTCGTGTTAAAGTAAAAGGCAAATTATCCGCGACAAACTGTTTTACACACTGCATACCAACCCGCGGCATATTATACGCCGCATAATCACGCTGCTTTTTTAATGTCCCCAGCCCCCCCCCCCCTCTCTCAGCAGCACGCGAGCCCCCTCCCCCTCCCTCAGCAGCACACGAGCCTCCCCAGCCCCCCCCTCTCTCTCTCTCAGCAGCACGCGAGCCTCCCCAGCCCCCCCCTCTCTCTCTCTCTCAGCAGCACACGAGCCCTCTCTCTCTCTCTCTCTCTCAGCAGCACGTGAGCCCCCTCCCCCTCTGTCTCTCAGAAGCACGGGAGCCCTCTCTCTCTCTGTAACATTGCAGCAGTTGTATAAACACTTTTTTTTAAAATGGGTTTTAAGCACAGGGGGGAAAAAAAGGAACATTTCAACAAATCCGAACTTTATTTAAAAGCCAACCAAGATAGTAACATTGCAGGAGTTCACCATTTTTAATCAGGCGACTGACAGTAGTGGAGTCAGGCACAGAGAAGGTCAGCTGCTGAGAAAGTGTCTCGACTGTTGCAGGGCGGTGAAGCAGGTGAGACGCTAATGAAAAAGAGGCACAGGGTTTATTGGATTTTAAAGACTGCTTCCTTCATTATGTTTTAACCTCAGTTTTAAAGGATTGCTCGGCTCTCTCTGTCGCGCTGCCTGTGTTTGTGTGACTCTGTCCCGCTGCCTGTGTGTGCGTGGCTCTTTCTCGGGCTGCCTGTGTGTGCCTCTGTCTCTCTCTGGTGCTGCCTCTGTGTGAACCAAGGTTCCACTGAGGTTGACTAATGAAAAGTCAACGTGGCTCAGAGCTGCATGTGCACTGTGGCACAGAAATGACAGCATGTTTTCGGAGGCGTCGCGTCCGAGTTGGTGGGCGTGGCTCTGTGAGTTGTTGTCGTATCCAATGGGCTTAGAGTTTTTGGGCGTGGCTCCTTCCTGCGTGCGCCATGGGTGTCTGTCTTGTCGGCAGCTTAGTGAATCCACGCCCCCTTCCAGCGTGCTTTCCATGGTTGTCTTGCCTTAGTGAATTATATATATAGATATTGTGTAAATGTTGGGTTCGTGATCTGGTGGTCGAAGACACAAACACAATTCAATGGATGTTCTTCTGAGCGAGCTTTCTTTATTGCATGCATGCTGTCGTTTACTGACGTATTAAACCCCCAGTTCCTATCCTTCCTTTTTCTTTCTCCACATAATCAATCGTCACATGATAAACGTCCTTGTGAAATTAAAACTAGTTATAAACTTGGACCACAGAGTGTTCAGAACTTTAAAAAAATCTTAGTTTAATTATGCCGTCCATTCAAGGTTGCGCCCATCCCAGCAAGCATTGTGTGTAAGACAGGAGGAAATCCTGAACGTGGCTCCAGCACATCGCAGGGTGATTACGAGCAATACATACACTAGCAGGGTTAATATAGCATAACAAAACCCGCCATCCTACATGACTTTGGAAGGAAACTGAAGCATGCCGAGTAAATCCACCAGAAAAACATGCAAATTCAAAGCAGGGAACACCCGGGACCCCATTGCTGCGAGGCAGCAGTGCAACCTCCACGCCACCGTGCCCCCACTTGATTAATACATGCTTTAATGCATTTCATCATGAAAATTATATCAAGTGTTTATCTTAGCATTCTAAATGTTCAGGGAGCAGGAATATCATGACATTAATGCAAGAGGAAGTCAGTTTAAGAAGCATGTAGCGATTAACATAGCTCCGGGAACACAACACAAAGCATTTAAGGTGCTACATAACTTATGACGGGGTTTGAGAAAATCTAGTAAATTAAATATTCATTTTAAGATGAAGTTTAGTTTCCGATGTTCTACTTTAATAACAAATTACGAGAATAAAGTCAACATGTCGACTTTAATCTCGACAACCGGCGAGAATAAAGTGAAAATGTCGACTTTATTCTCATCGTAAGCGTCGAGATTAAAGTGAAAATGTTGAGAATAAAGTCAACATGTCGTCACACTATTACACAGTACTGAAAAAAAATACAACTTGGCTTTCAGTATTATCTACTAGTATGGAAACAGTATTCACACATTTGAACATAATTGTCCACATGCGACCTTTTAAATCCAAAGTATCTTCAGACAACAGACATGACTCCTTTTTCCAGCAAAAGTTCTTCTGTGTCATCATGTTTAACTTTATCGTCTGCTACAGCTTCAGTTTCTGAATGTTCTCTGTCCATTTTCACAGCACAATACCTCCACTAATGCATGAACTCCTTTGTATGCATGTTTAGCGGTGTAGCAGTGAAAAAGAGCCCCCGCGCAACGCCTCTGTGGCATGTGTTTAGCGTTGTAGCAGTGAAAAAGGTTCCCTTAAACAGTGTCCCGCTGCACCTCGTTCCGAACGTTGTTTAGGCAGTTTAAACTGGTGTTACAGTATAAGAAAAATCCATATCATAACAAAAATAAACGGTTTTCGGTATGAACCGGTATACCGCCCAGCACTTTGTTACAGGTACTGAAGACCAGTAATTTTTGGCAGATGTTATCTTTATGGAGGGATGTGACTTTTCCACCTTTTCACAAGCATCATTTCAGTCCCTTCACAAAAACCAGCTGAATCTTAGTAACATTTTAGCAGTGGTTACAGACAATGCAGCATACTGCCTGAAAGTATACCAGGAAGTTATGCCTGTGTACATTCAACCTGCTTGTGTCGTGTCATCAGTTTGGTGGGAGAGACCTGGCAGCACTATATAGGTGCTGGTCATAAAATTAGAATATCATGACAAAGTTGATTTATTTCGGTAATTCCATTCAAAAAGTGAAACTTGTATATTAGATTCATTCATTACACACAGACTGATGTATTTCAAATGTTTATTTCTTTTAATGTTGATGATTATAACTGACAACTAATGAAAGTCCCAAATTTAGTATCTCGGAAAATTAGAATATCAATTAAGACCAATGCAAAAAAAGGATTTTTAGAAATGTTGGCCAACTGAAAGGTATGAACATGAAAAGTATGAGCATGTACAGCACTCAATATTTAGTTGGGGCTCCTTTGGCCTGGATTACTGCAGCAATGCGGCGTGGCATGGAGTCGATAAGTCTGTGGCACTGCTCAGGTGTTATGAGAGCCCATGTTGCTCTGATAATGGCCTTCAGCTCTTCTGAATTGTTGGGTCTGGCATATTGCATCTTCCTCTTCAACAATACCCCATAGATTTTCTATGGGGTTAAGGTCAGGCGAGTTTGCTGGCCAATCAAGAACAGGGATACCATGGCCCTTAAACCAGGTACTGGTAGCTTTGGCACTGTGTGCAGGTGCCAGGTCCTGTTGGAAAATGAAATCTGCATCTCCATAAAGTTCGTCAGCAGCAGGAAGCATGAAGTGCTCTAAAACTTCATGGTAGACGGCTGTGTTGACCTTGGACATCAGAAAACACAATGGACCAACACCAGCAGATGACATGGCACCCCAATCCATCACTGACTGTGGAAACTTTACACTGGACCTTAAGCAACATAGATTCTGTGCCTCTCCTCTCTTCCTCCAGACTCTGGGACCTTGATTTCCAAAGGAAATGCAAAATTTACTTTCATCAGAGAACATAACTTTGGACCACTCAGCAGCAGTCCAAAGGCGAGATGCTTCTGATGCTGTCTCTTGTTCAAGAGTGGCTTGACACAAGGAATGCGACAGCTGAAACCCATGTCTTGCATACGTCTGTGCGTGGTGGTTCTTGAAGCACTGACTCCAGCTGCATTCCACTCTTTGTGAATCTCCCCCACATTTTTGAATGGGTTTTGTTTCACAATCCTCTCCAGGGTGCGGTTATCCCTATTGCTTGTACACTTTTTTCTACCACATCTTGTCCTTCCCTTCGCCTCTCTATTAATGTGCTTGGACACAGAGCTCTGTGAACAGCCAGCCTCTTTAGCAATGACCTTTTGTGTCTTGCCCTCCTTGTGCAAGGTGTCAATGGTCGTCTTTTGGACAACTGTCAAGTCAGCAGTCTTCCCCATGATTGTGTAGCCTACAGAACTAGACTGAGAGACCATTTAAAGGCTTTTGCAGGTGTTTTGAGTTAATTAGCTGATTAGTGTGGCACCAGGTGTCTTCAATATTGAACCTTTTCACAATATTCTAATTTTCCGAGATACTGAATTTGGGACTTTCATTAGTTGTCAGTTATAATCATCAACATTAAAAGAAATAAACATTTGAAATACATCAGTCTGTGTGTAATGAATGAATCTAATATACAAGTTTCACTTTTTGAATGGAATTGCTGAAATAAATCAACTTTGTCATGATATTCTAATTTTATGACCAGCACCTGTAAATACTTTAGTGAGGCTGCAGCAGTAGTGATGTGGGTATAAAGTCTGTCTTCTTCAAGAAGCCTGCCAGGAAACCCCCGAGGCAGGAAACACCAGGTGGAATAGCTGGTTCGAATTAGTAGGGTACCACGCTGAACATATTCACCTCTACAAAAAGTTCTTTTTGGCTGAGAACACATCAGCTCAGCGAGAGAGGGATTAGGAGCACGTGCTGATACAGTACATTGCCGCACCCATCACAAGACAAACCAACTCAGGATCTAGATTAGGACCCAAGTGCAGCCATGCAACAGGTGACACCTCAGTACCACACTAGTTTAGATGGAGTGGAAAAGTGGGAGTTTTTTTTATGGTGGCTGGAGTTGTGCTGCTACAGCAGCCCGTGTTAATATTGTTATTAAACTGTTTGGTACATTCCTACCTCCACCCCCATTTAATTAATACATTTGGTATGTTCCTAGCTCCCTTTTTGCTATTGGCGCTGCTTTTGTTTTTACTTTAGTTCCCACCATATTGTATTTAGGTTACTTCAAGTTATCAATGGTTTTACGTCCTAATACTTGTATTACTTCTGGCAAGAAATCTACATTAAAGTATATATACAAACCAGCATATTAATTCTGTTAGACCTCAGTGCAGCATTTGACACTGTCAGACATGACATCCTACTGTCCAGAATGGAGAAAATGCTGGGTATCTCTGGCACTGCCCTCCAGTGGTTCAAGTCCTATCTGACTGATAGGCAAGAGTTTGTTAGTCTTGGCAAGAGCAGATCCAGCTCAGCGCCAGTCACACAAGGAGTCCTTCAAGGCTCTGTCCTTGGTCCTCTGCTTTTCTGTATTTATATGCTTCCCCTTGGCCATATTATCCGTAGTTATGGATTGGGTTATCATTTTTATGCAGATGATACTCAGCTCTACTTCAATGTTAAAAGTGGAACTTCATCAGAGCTTTCTCAGCTCACAACCTGCCTTAGTGAAATTAAAACCTGGATGGAGCAGAACTCTTTAAAATTAAATTGCAATAAAACTGAACTCCTGCAAATTGGGACTAAAATGCAACTTAATAAAATGAGCTCCTTCCCAGTCTATCTTGGCGGTGATCTCATCAGACCTGCCTCTACTATAAAAAATCTTGGTGTCATTTTTGATTCCTCCCTCTCTTATTCCACCCACATAAATCACATTAAGAAACTTTCTTACTTTCACCTCCGTAACATATCCCGTGTTCGCTCCTTCCTCTCCTTTTCTAACGCTGAGAAACTTGTCCATGCTTTTATCACATCCCGCATCGATTATTGTAATTCCCTACTGGCAGGTGCCCCTTCTAATCTTATGTCACAGCTCCAGCTTATTCAAAACTCAGCTGCAAGAGTCCTTACTCGAACCAGCAGCAGCAAGCACATCACACCCATCCTGCTCCGTCTCCACTGGCTCCCTGTGTCTTACAGAATCGAATATAAAATCCTACTAATAACTTACAAAGCCTTAAATAACCTCGCGCCAAACTACATCAGTGACCTTCTCCATCACTATGTGCCTGCCCGCCCACTAAGGTCCTCTGATTCTGGCAATCTTGTTGTGCCCCTCACTAATCTACACTCCATGGGTGACAGGGCCTTCAGCTGTATAGCGCCCAGACTCTGGAATGACCTACCAAAATTAATCAGGTCAGCTGACTCCATGAATTCTTTTAAAAAACAACTCAAAACTCATCTGTTCAGGAAGGCTTTTAGCTCTGTTTGACTTTATTACCCTTCTCTCAGTTTACTTCTCTGTCAAGATGCTAATGTAACCTGTGTGTGTGTGCTAGACCATCAATTATGTTGTCTGTTTCTTTTTTTTTCAGAATTCACTATCTTAATCTTCTTTATTTATTTATATCTGGTTTGTACAATGCTATATACTATATACGCTGCCGTTCTTTATTATATTCTGTAAGTGCCTTGAGCATGGGAAAGGCGCTATATAAATGTATTATTATTATTGTATTATTATACGGATTCTCAGCCTTGACTTCTTGGTGAGTAAACTATCTGTCCACGTTCACTACAACCAGTGGGGTGACGCACACTCCATACAGACTGGGTCTTGGGAGAGAAGCCTCGCTAATACAGCGTTCGGGGACAGAATAGGAGTGCAAATTCTGCCACCAACCCCCAAGTTTTTCCGTTAAAGTTGGAGGACCTACATGCAGGGATGGATGCAGATTAATGTCATACCCAAGACGGAGCGATTGCAGGTTAAGGGCCTTTCTCAAGGGCCCAACAGAGCAGAGTCCCTTTTGGCATTTACAGGATTCGAACCGGCAACACATCAGCTAAGGCTGTAACAAATATCCTAGACCCTAAAAGTGAAGTTAACCTTCATCTCAGAAGGATAAATCAAACTAGTAACAGCACTTGCACTTCTGGAGGGCATTCACTGTCCTACTGCAGTCTCAGCATACAGCATCGCGGAGGATATGGGCTCCAACCTGATAAATGAAACTGCAAAATAGGGTTCAGTTGAGCTAGTGTACTGTTTCATTAAAAGGAATGTACAGTGTCATTTCATTATTGTTTGTTTTGTTGTAGCTGTAGCTACTTAAAGTATAAAAAACAAACAAATAAAAACCCAAAAATCTGAATCAAGGAAAAATAAAATGGTGTAAACCGAAAATAATAATAATAAAAAAAAAAAAGCGGAATGTGTGGAAAAAATAAAATGGATTGCATAGGGGCCTATGTATGTCTTCTTTTTTCTACTTATGTCTGATGAACAACTGGATAAATATTGAGTATTATTGTAAGTTCATACAGTAAGTTAGCATGGGGACGCATTTGTTTGCACTGCTTCCTTACAACTGTAAGTTCCTGAGTTTAAATCTTAGCTCTGGGAGACTCTGGGAGTGTCTTTTTTTTTTTTTTTTTTTTTTTTTTTTTATATATATAAATAGGTTCTCACAGTAGTCAGATTTTATCCTTTATGTTGAAAACCTTGTTGGATAACTCAGTCAGTGATTTGTGAATTGGCCTAGTATAAGAGTGGATATTAGCTTTAGTGGAAATTGTAGTTTGCACATAGACGGAATTAGACTTGCTCCTGTACTGTAGGGATATGTTCTGGCTTTGATTGATCCAGGCATGGGAGTAAATAATTTCTTTATAGTGTGCAAGCATTTATAATTGTTTTTTCACCAATACTGCAAACCACTAGAAAATAGAGCAAGACTAATGGTTTAGTTTAATTCCAAATTAAAGTTTTACTTTACAAACAAGAATTCCAAATGATAACCCATTTCCTCCAAGATTCTGATGATAGTAGAAAAGAGGTATTAATTGGCCCTCTGGTTGTGTGCCCTAAGATATGAAGCTGCCCCCCTTGTTTGTGCTTGCCTTGTCCCCAATGGTGCTGAGGTAGGCTGCAGCTACCTGTTACCCAGACTTTTAATAAAAGTCTTCATTGATAAGGTAACAAAGATGCTTAAAGAATAATTAGGGTCGTCTGGATTTAGACAGGTTTGAGTGCAGCTTTAGTTGGTGCAGGAACAAAAGTTGGCATTAACTTTTCACTGTTCTTACACATCTCTGTTCTGAGTGCTTCCTGTTAGAATGTCAGGAGAAGTGAAGATATAGCTGCCAGAGATCACTTTGCAGTTAACAAATTTTATCCCTTTTTGTGAAATTGAAAGTTTGTTCCTAACTTAATTTTAAATTTTGTTCTTTTTTTAATTTTAAGACCAAATGCCAGAAAAAATAAATTAATTGAATCCACAGCATTACTTTTCTATAACAGTAGCCACTAATAATCCAGGAATCAAAAATTACTTTGCATCTCTTCCTAGTGGGCAATTGCAGAAATCCTTTGCATCCCTCGAAATATAATTAGTCCTCTCTTATGCTCATTAATTAATCAGAAAACCAGAGTTTTTTTTCTCCAGATGCTTTCAATCCATAGCCACACACCTTAAACATCTGCATCAGTAGTTATTTTTGTTCTTTTATTCTCTGTCTCTGAACAAAGACTCTGCATTAGAGTATATAACACTAACAGTAAGGCAGTTTATACAGTGGGATTTTTTTCATATGTATTGATGCAATTTCAGCCGACTTTGGATTTTTTTCTTGTGTGCAGAAAGTGATTAAGTTTTGCTCTTTCATAGCCTTTGTGAATAATAACTTGAGGAAGAAAAAATAATCTGTTTCCGTGTTTTAATAACGCCACAACAGAAACTCCCAATTTACATTCATTTCTAAGTGAAATTGAATTTTTTGTAAAAATTGAGAAATTGACGAATTTGTCTTTCTCTGTCCAGGAGGATGTTCACCAATACATTTTCTTCTGAATTTATCAGGCATCCTCATTAATAAGTTAAAAGCTTTGTTCCGGTTCCTCAACAAAAATGTGCAGTTTATATATTAAGATTTGCCAAGGAACACCTCAGTTGGCCCAAAGAGAAATGGCACAACATTCTGTATACTGTTGAGAATAAAATTGTTCTTTACGGGTCTAGTGGTCATCAATAACATGTCAGATGACCCCTGGGTACTGAACTTAAGCCACAGTGCACTGTGTAGACAGTGAACCATGGTGGCGCTAAAATCATGGTATAGGAATGTTTTCCATACTGTGGTGTTGGGTGTATTTATCGTATACCAGGGATCATGGATCAGTTTCAATACATCAAAATACAGGGAAGTCCTCGGGTTACAATGTTTCGACATACAACGTTTCGAGTTTACAACGCTCACTCCCATAAAAACTTGGAGAAAAAAAAATTGAAACATTAGTGTTTTGGCTTATGCCATTAACGCTG